>NC_056725.1:1618091327-1618306327 GCF_019279795.1 Protopterus annectens | reverse complement strand
ATTCCGGTTTACGGACTGCTGCGAAACACACATTCACCTTTACATATTTAAATGTGTGTACAGCACGAACACATTCATTACACTTTCAAGTTATATGTGCAGTGGTCGTAGGTCAACCGGGACTGCATTCACGTTGGCCAGATGCCAGAACCACTATTCTATTGGTGTTCTCCCTCATTGATATGCATACCCATAGTACTTAGCTACATCAACATATGCCTCACCGCTTCACCTGCAACACAGGCATCCATTCTCCTGCTGGGAAAAACACAGTACTACATATTACACATTCCCCATTGCCTACTGCTGTGGACTACAGCTGCATTGTTAATCACTCCGAGGATATGCAGAACATCAAGTCATATAGTCCAGGCACATACAGGTCTTTGATTGTCAGGGTGTTCATGTAGTGATCTTGGTTTACGCTTGTCCACCTGGTGAACGGAATTTCCCTGGCCGAGTTCAAATGTCAGACGAAGCATATGGAGAGGGAGTTTCTCCCTATTATGACGTTTTACCTGTGTTTATAGACACAGGTGTGTGGGCACCTGTCAGCAGCTTATTCTGTTGGCAATACATATTATGGGTGGGGTTGTTACAGTCTATACTCCGCAATGAGGGGTGTTCCCATTCACATTTGACTATTACCTGTATACAGTCATACGGTGATTATTATTTTGGACATGAAGTCACTACAGGTATGCAGTTGTACATTACACAAATGAGAAGGGTTGTTACTGTAAATATGTACGGACCATACCTCTCAACCTCTCAGAGTACCAAAACTGCACAAAACCTACATGATGGGGGGACAATTAGGGACACATTTTAACGATTGCTCTTATAAGCTTAAAATGTTGATAGAATACTAGGTTTTGCATTAGCATGACTTTTCTGAAGGATGTGGAGTCTTAAACTCAGGATATTTCTCATTATTTAGTGACGTCAATCTTCAGCAATTTACCACACTGATGCAGATTGTCGGAGGCACACAACAACAATATGCGACAAACCTCTGGTCATTCTTAGGGTTGCCACCTTTTCAAATGCCGAAAGTGGGACATGTTCTATAGAAATGTCAGATTTTCCAGGACAAAACATACCAACAGCCGTGCATGTTACAGAACTTAACCTTTTTTGCACAAATAATAGCTTATTCTAGTAACATTTGAATTGCTTATGCTACTTCACATAACATATAGAAGTTTCATATATAAAATAACAGTTTTATGCAACTATTAAAGAAACTTAGGAAATAACTTTGTCCTAAATTCTCAGGACATTTGCTATGTCTTGATATTTTTCACAGGACACAACTGCCTACAGAGGGACTGTTACTCGCAAAGTGGGACAGGTGGTAACCCTAGTCATTCTGCGAATATCAGGACAGTTGAGTGGTATGGCACGGACCTCTGTAATACGCTGTTGTGTTCTGGCACAGTAGTAGCTCAGCATTAAAGACTGCAGTCGGAACGTGCTGACAGACAGTTGGGTTTCAGACTTCATACTCCAGTCATTAATGCCAATGTGCAAACTGTTATTCTATCATATTCTGTGTTTCTAAGAGCTATGTTTACAGAATGTCCCTGTTTTTGGACCTTTGTCTCACTTGTATTCACGGCTCTGTCCAGATATCTTGCTTCCACAGGTTGACAGGTATGGTCGGTCATGCCTGCACACAGTCAGTGTCCCTCACACTTGATCAGGGTTGACCTGTTTACGTCAGTGTCTTCCTCACCCTCATGCCATTTGCCACTATGCAAATGTGTGCATTATATTCTCCCTCCTATTCGTGTCTGGACACATGCATCACGGGAAGGTGTTTTATCCTGGGTAGTAGGTTATGCATGCCCACTTAGAGCTGGACAGTGTCATGGACCTCCACTGCACATTCTGACTTGTGTCCAGATATCTACAGGATTGGACATCATGTCGTCATACCCATTCTACTATTTACACAGGTTGAAACCAAAGGAAAAAAGCTAGCAAACACAGGTTGGTTATCCCATGAGGGATATCCCAAAAATTGGACAAGACCAAAACAAGTCAGATAACGAAGATTTTTGTGGCTTTACGAAAACGTGCAGGGGGTTTTACATGCAGGGGATACATGGTTTGCAATCCTGACACTGCCTAGGGTGGCAATACCTACTACATATGCGTAGGGGTCACTGTGTGTAGCTGTGTCTGCAACAAACCAGTGGACCAAGTACGGCTCGCTTTGGTGGACGTTCTGGTATGGAGGCAGGTTGTGTGTTGTGGAAGGTATGCTGGGTAGGCCATTATGCATCCAGGTGTGTTGCGTTTGTTATGGCCAGTTCCATCAGGACCCATCTGTGGGTATGCGACGGTGATGTATCTATACATTTGTCTCGCACATTTCCATATTCATATGTTTGTGGGATTGTGTTCTACACTATGGTCTGTCTGCTTGTCTTGCAGCTGTTTCTACATGTGGTTGTGTTTCTTTCCACTTCACCTGCTGCCCCCTCGTACACCTCCAGTTCACCTTTTCTGCATATGACACAGTATCGCCTTTGAGGATTTTACCATTAACCACCCACCCCTCACACCCGAATTCATCACACCCCATAGAGCACTACTTTGGTTGTTGGCCCATGACGCAGCCAGAGTTACACATTGACTACCCTACATGTGTCGGGTACCTTTATGGTTGTGTGGACTACTCTGCCATGTTTGATTTCCACATGCTATACCTCACGCACCTAGGTACACGCCCATACTTCACTTTCATTACTTGGTTGGTATATCCGGGTACTACCTGTTCGACTGTGTCACATACACATTCAGATTATACAGCCTGTTGTACTCATTGGTAGGATGGCACCTTTTCCTATGTCCAAACTATTCCTTACACATGTCCGACTGTTGTGGACAATACCTCCCCACAGTCGACGGTTGTGTTTCCACCTTTTCAATTGGTCACAGTGTGACATTTGCAGTGAACACAGCATATTTTGCAGGCCGACACATACCCACGGTCAGTTTGGCAGATGGAACTTACAATTCTTGCCTATATCTAAGCTTATTCTTGTAGCATTTCGGTGTCTTATTCTATTTCTCATGACATTTATGTAATATACGTTTAGTGAAATATGTTTAATGCAACTATTACATGACGTCTACGGAATAATTATGTCCTATATTCTCTGGACATTTGCCATTTTTACATGTTTGTGTCAGGACACATCTGCCCACAGAGGAACTGTCGCTCACACAGTAGGACAGGTGGTAATCTTAGTTGATGGTATGGATCATACTGTTCCTTTCAGCCTACATGTGTCTGTATTGTTATAGCTGTTTATATGCTCCTTCTGTTTCGTTTACATGCGTATGCTCTTTTCTATCACATTTGGTATGTGAAATACGGACATACCTTTTGTATGTGACTATTGCATGCCTTGTGGAATATGATTCAGACATATGGTCACTACATATATCTACATTTCTCCTTGTGTATTTTGTTATGGACACATCTGCACAGCTATGTTCCCACCCTCACATTATGGGTCAGCTGGTGACCCCCTCCATTGGGCTGGACGTACTTACTGGTGGCACGCTAACATATGATACGTTTCACTTCCACATGGTATAGCTATCAACACTACATTGGACTACTGGCACATGGTTTTCATGTCTTTTGTTCAAGGGTAGGGACCCGTTATTCCCTACCGTGCATTTGTGTTTGATTCTTCATTTTCTGTTTGCAGGGACTATCTTACATGCTTTGCATACGTTTCAGTATCCACAGACATTGATAGGTGCGATTACTATTGCAGGCGGAATATAATATTCAGCAGTTTAGGTTGCTCATCGACAGCCGACATTGACACGCCTCCATGCGCAACTTTGTTATGCCCCATGCACTCGCGCACGTTTCCTATGCACGTGGCTGTGGCGGCTGTGTGCCTTCATTAATATGCATATGGCGCGACTACTCCATATATACGCCGCATGGACGGCGCAAGCCTTACGCCAGCCTTGCGCCAAGCTTCGTGAATCCCAGGGAGTGTTTAGTGTGTTCAGACAGAGCCTCTCATATTTCAAGGCTGAAGTGATCTTAAATTGTTGACCTATAAGCAATCATATGTAATAGAACATCAGGGACTCAATAGCAAAGGAAACTAACCTTATTCTTTATTTCCTCCTGTCTACAAAATAATACCTTGGTATGCAGATAAAAAAGGATACTGGAATATTAAAACAAGTGCATAAAAGAAAGATACATTTACATTAAGCATTTAAAATGGAAGCCTACATCATTTAGCTCAACAAACTCATATGACTAATAACCAATGGGCAAATATAAAGAAAAATGGATAAGTAATATTAATACAACAGGTAATAGTACTAGAAATCATGGTGTAGCTATCCCAATTAAAATAATTTTCCTGGGACTGTTTTAGAATGTAAATCTGATATTGAGGGTAGATGGTGTTGTATCATATGTTAACTTAAATACTCATATAAACCCACTATTGTATTTACCTTATACATCCCTTGCACTAAGCAACCTGATTTACTAGTCAAACTTTTTAACATGTTATCTAAATTCAGTGATTACTATTTTATTGTAGATCTATATTCTAGGATCAACAGAATGGGCAACACTATTTATGAAGATACAAAGGCAACACTGGCAATTGCAGAATTAGTGGACAGATTTGACATTTCAGACCACATTTGCTATGCTGATCACAACAAAAACAACATCCCAACATTTTATTCACAATATCACAAGACATGGTCTCAGAGTTCTTTTAAATTTCAAATGCCTTATTTCATTATAAAATGGACCTTACTATAGAACCCAGAATACATTGAAACCACTGCAAAATACAATTATATCTAAAATTAGCAAAAATCAACAGCAATCCTATTCAGTTTAGCAAATGGACATTAAATTAAAACTTTCTACACTATGAAGTTAATAATAAAATTGTAAAACTAGTAGCAATGATCAACTTCAGAATATGGAAGTAGATGTTTAATGACCATTACTTAAAACTCAGATTGTAGGACTACTTGTTAATAAAGCCAAAAATTACAAAAAGAAAAATAAACAATATGAAATTGCATTAACTAATAAACTTAAAGACCTTTATTCCAAACAAATATAAGACCCCAAAAAGGAAATAGATCAATAAATAGAAAATCTTGAGCAAAACGTATTGATTTACTACTGTGAACATATAATATTAGCATACTATTCTGAGTGGACACACACCGCATACGCACTTTTATTTATAATATTAAAATATATATATATATAAGTCCTAACCTCATCACCGAAATAATTGATAAAAGAATTCACATCAGATAATGATATGAAGGTAGATTAAAAATCAATCTCCTATGTTAAACTTGGAACAACAAGAAATATTAACTGCTCCAATTAAAGTAAGAAATACAAAACACCATTAAAGGGTTAAAAACATAATAAGGCATTAGGCTTGGTTGGATGTCTTTCCTGCAGAATTTTATAAATGTGTTCAATTCATGTTGTCAAAATTCATGTACACAGAGTTTCATTAATATTTTATCTAATGGCATTTCAAGCTTATACCTAAAACAATCAAAACAGTCTTCTACTCTAAACCTAACAAAGCTACTACTAATACCAGGAAAGTGTAAAAGATGATGTAATGTTTTATCAGAACTGCAGTTTCAATTTAAACAGTGAGAACCAGAGAATATTAAGCATTTTTGTCTGATTATCAGCACTGCATGTTGCTCTACATAAGTAAGTTATTTTAGAAGGGTGTTTTCTTGTAGCAATAGTTACGAATTAGAAAGTTTAGACTAAGTGTTTTTCTATGATGTCAGAACTGTACTACTGATTTATTTTAAATATTTATGTGTGATTTCTGAATTTTTGACAAGCACTGACTGTGTAGTAGAAAGTAATTGTCTTGTGGTTTTAATTATTTATTAATAAATATTTTAAAACATTTTTAACTGTGGCTGGTTTGTGTAGAGATAAGTTAAGTTCTAGAGTACATTGCATATTTATAGAGTTTATTGTACAAAGCCTCTCTAATAAGCCTTGACTGATTAGTCACACTTACCAATTGGATAATAATATTGCACAGTAATAATTGGACACCCTTTTAACAGCCTTTGGCTAGCTGATAATATTATCTGGGTGGTGGAAGTAATTACTACCATATAGTCTGGGTAAGAGGGGCACAGCTGGAGAACTTATGCCAGCCTTCCCCAGAAGTGTCTGTGTGGTTGTATAACCTCTTATCTCAAAGTGTGTGTGTGTGTCAGCTACTTGGACAGGGGCAAGAAGCACTGGTTGGACAGAGAGGGTGCTGGAGATTTTAGCTTGCCCAGCTAGGCTGAGATCTGGACCCTATAGCTGTGCCAGAGGAGAGTCTTATTGGGGACCTGAGGAGCAAGGTAGTGACCAGCCCCGGACTGACTGTGATCTCTGTGTGCTCTTAAGGGAAATTGCATTTTACTGTGTGTATTTGTTATCCTTTCCTCATATATGAGATGCCCTCTCTGGTGTTAGTAGTGAGGATTGAGACTCCTTGATTGCTGGGCTAGGGCACGGGCATCACATATTAATTGCTGGCAGTGGTTGGGATATCCACCTCACATATTAATTGGTGGCAGTGGTTGGGATATACACCTCACATATTAATTGGTGGCAGTGGTTGGGATATCCACCTCACATATTAATTGGTGGCAGTGGTTGGATATCCATCCTCACATTTGTGTTTGGCAGTGGTGGGAATACCCACATAACATATTAATTGGTGGCAAATACTAATTGGCTTGTAGTGGTGTGGATAGAGTGAATCATGTAGCTTGTGTACAGTGAGCTTTGAATGTGTTTTGTACTCTAAAACAGCCATGCAGTGAATACTCAGAGTTTAGATCACAATTGTTTTATTTCTTTTGTTAGCTTAGTTAGTCAGGGTGAGCAAGCAGCATGTCAGCAGAGAAGTATGGAAAGCTGACAAGGAGCTAGCTGGCTGAGATGTGCCAGGCTAGGGGACTGGTGCATGGAAACCTGACTAAGGCAGACCTGACTGCAGCCTTGGTTACAGCTGCATCAGAAAATAGCAACCAGGAGGACAATCAGACTGGCAGTGGAGATATAATTCCCTCAGAGAATGGACAGCTCAACCTTTCTGCAACGGACTTAAAAATCCAGCTGGAGCTAAAGAGATTTGAGTTGGAGGTCAGGCATGTGGAATTAGAAACAGCTGAGAGACTGAGTCATCTAGAGAGTGAGGAGAATGAGAAACTGCTACACCTAGAAGCTGAGAAACAAGAAAGACAGGGGCAGCATGAGAAGGTGATGCTGACCCTTCGCCAGAGTCATGGAGGTAATGGGGAAGAGAGTAACTGGACCCCAAAAGCTCAAAAATTCAGTAAATTTCTTCCGCAGTTTAAAAAGAGGGATAATTTTGATAGTTTCATTCATATGTTTGAGAGGGTATGTAAACAGTATGAAGTTGACCAAGGGCTCTAGGTATGGTTTCTGACCTCCTTACTCCATGGTAAAGCTGTAACAGCATGATCTAAAATTCCTGACTTTGCATGTTTTGATTATATTGCTGTAAAGAAATGTCTTTTAGAACTGTTTCACCTAACACTTGAAACATATTGGAAAAAGTTTCATGAGCATAAACGCAAGGCAGATGAAAGTGTATGTGAATATGTTGCTGAATTGAGCACTTATTTCCATAGGTGGGTGAGTGGATGTCAGGTCACAACTTTCGAAGGGCTGGCAGACCTTTTGGTGAGGGACAAGCCCTTAGCACTTTGCCTGAGGATATGAGGATCGGGTTAGCTGATAGACAATGTGCTACTTCAGATGAGTTGGGGAAGGAGGGAGACCTATACCTGGCAAGCAGGGCAGCCCTGCACATGAAAGGGACACCCAGTACTGCTCATGGGTCTAAATGAACCCATGGTGGGCAGCACAGACTGCCACAATAGAATCTGCCAGTAGGAGAGGAAGCCACTAGTCCAGGTACACTTCCAGGAGCACTGCAACCAGTGGGGCCATGTGGCATACATATGCCCACAGAGGCAAGGTGGGGAACCAAAGGTGAGGGAGCCAGTAAGTGAGAAAGGCAAAATACCAATAGTAGGTTGTCTTGAGAAAACAGGGGTACCAAACTACCATCCTGCAGATGTCCTGAGAGGGAAGGATTTGGATGAGGCAGTACCATGTGCTTATGCAGTTACACACAGTCAGGCTAGGAGACAAGCATGTGGGTCTGGTAGCCTGGGGGAGACCCAGACAGACTGAATACTTGCAGCCAAGACTGGTGAGGTGGTTACTTCAGGGAGGGCACTACATTGTAGCAGTGAGCCTGAAGGTGAGCCATAGCTGCTTGTGGGTACTGATGGTCCCTTGGACAGAGTGACTGCAAAGGTAGAGATGAGTAGTAGTACCCAGGCTGACAGTGAGGCACCACTGTCAGAGGATGCCAGACTTCCTGCGGAAGGGGAGCTTGGAAGAGTTACAAGGAGAGAACTGAGACAGGCTTATCTCTCAGACCCTACATTACAAGTTCTGAGGCAGGTAGCTAGGGAGGCACCTGATTCTCAAGGAAAGGGGGAATCTGTATGCTGGGACAAAGGGTTACTCTACAGAGAGTGGACCCCTGAGGGAGGACTAGAAGGTGAGAGAGTACAGCAGTTGGTAGTGCCTAGAGCCTACCATGTGGCACTTCTAGCCATAGCTCATGATATTCCCTTTGTGGTCATATGGGCATAAAATGTACAAAGAGGCATATTATGCAGAACTTCTTTTGGCCGGGAATTTCCAAAGATATAACAGGGTACTGCAGGACCTGTGAGCAGTGCCAAAAGGTAGGCAAGGCAGGAGACAAGGTGACACCTTCTTTGATACCTTTGCCTGTGATTGAGGAGCCATTTCAGAGGGAAGCTATTGATATTGTGGGTCCACTGAGTACCCCAAGTTCCACAGGGAAAATGTATATCCTAGTGGTAGTGGATTATGCTACATAATACCCTGAGGCAGTGGCTTTGTCCTCCATTGCGGCAGAAAAGGTAGCAAATGCTTTGTTAGAGATTTTCAGCAGGGTAGATTTCCCAAAGGAAATACTGACTGACAGAGGTGCCAATTTCATGTCAGACCTGCTGGCTTGTCTGTGAAAGTCCTGTGGGGTGAAGCACATGAAGACCACCCCCCTACCATCCCCAGACTAATGGTCTTGTTGAGAGGTTAAACTCTACAATGAAGCCCATGCTACGGGCATTTGCAGGTCAGTTTATGAGGGAGTGGGACAAATAGTTGCCCCATCTGTTGTTTGCTTACAGAGAGGTCACCAGGAATCCATAGGTTTTTCACCCTTTGATTTGCTGTATGGGCATAGGGTGAGGGGACCTCTAGATTTAATTTGAGATGAGTGGGAAGGTAAGTGCAAGTCTCACAAGCAGTCTGTTGTGGCATAGGTCCTAAACCTCAGGACAAGGCTCAGAGAACTCATGGGCTTGGCCCAGGAGAACCTGGAAGAAGCCCAACAACAGAAAATGGTGTGGTATGACAGGAATGCTTGAGCTAGAGAGTATGTTGTGGGGCAGCAGGTAATGATTTTCATTCCTGTCAGACACAACAAGCTGCAAGCAGCTTGGGAGGGTCCCTGCAAGATGGTAAGAAAGGTAAGTGATGTTATCTACATGGTGGAACTGCTGGGCAGATGGCAGAGGCATAAATTGTACCATGTTAACATGATGAAACCTTACCATGATAGGGAGGCCCTTGTGCTGAGCATTTGCAGTGGATTGCAGGAGGAGTCTGAGGGAGATCTGGGGAACTGATCTCCTCAGTGAAGCTCAGGCTGACACCTCAATGGAAGGGTTAGCAATGTCCCAGCAGCTATCTCCTACCCAGGCTCAAGAAATCTGATCTGCGTTGCAGGAAGTTGGGGACATGTTCACTGGGAAACCAGGGTGCACCCACCTGGTGCAGCACCAGGTGGATACAGGACCCCAAAGGCCTATTAGGCAGGCCCCTTATAGGTTGCCTGAGAGAGTTAGACAGACCCTGAGGGAGGAGGTACAGGAGATGTTGGAACTTGGGGTGATTCAAGAGTCCAACAGTCCCTGGGCATCCCCAGTGGTGCTGGTGCCAAAGAAGGATGGCAGCATCAGGTTTTGTGTGGACTACAGGAAATTAAATAGTCACACAGAGTCAGATACTTACCCCATGCCTAGGACAGATGAGGCCCTAGAGCAGCTGGGTGGGGCTAAGTATCTTACAACCATTGATCTTACCAAGGGTTACTGTCAGGTGCCCTTGACTCCCAGTCCTAGAGAGAAGTCAGCCTTTGTGATTCCTTTTGGCTTATACGAGTTCACAAAGATGTCCTTTGGGATGAAGAATGCCCCAGCAACTTTCCAGAGGCGGGTAGATCATATCCTAGCAAGAGCAAGAGAGTTTGCTCTTGTTTACCTAGATGACATTGCCATCTACAGCCATTCCTGGCCAGAGCACCTTCAGCATGTCAGGGCCGGGTTGACCATTAAGCCGAGAAAATATCAGGTATGTATGGCAGAGGTCTTTTACCTAGGACAAAGAGTGGGGAGTGGTAAGATAAGGCCAGAACCTGCCAAAGTGGAAGCCATTCAGGCATGGCCTGCACCTGTTACCAAAAAGCAGTTGAGGGCATTTTTAGGGACAGCATGGTACAACAGAAAGTTTGTCCCCAGTTATAGTACCATAGCTGCTACCCTCACAGACCTGACAAGGAAGAATAGGCCAGATAAGGTAGTGTGGACCCCAGCATTTAAGCAGGCATTCCAGAAGCTTAAAGAAGCTTTAGGGGGACCCCCCTGTGTTAGCCAGTCCAGATTACAGCAAAGAATCTGTTGTGCAGGTGGATGTTTCAAAACCACGGGGTGGAGGCTGTACTTAGCCAGATTTCTTCAGAGGGAGAAGAGCACTCAGTGGTTTATTTCAGTCATAGGCTCCAACCCAGGGAGGAATGCTATGCAGCTGTAGAAAAGGAATGTCTAGACATAGTGAGGGCACTGGAGAAACTGCAGCCTTATCTGTATGGAAGGAAATTCACTGTTATGACAGATCACAACCTCCTAATATGGTTAAACAGAGCCAGTCAGCAAAATGCCAAGTTGCTAAGATGGCTAAGGGTTGCAAGCATAAGATATGTCAGTGCAGCACCAAAGTGGGAGTGGCAATGCCAATGCAGATGGGCTCTCAAGACATACACTGGGGTAGGTATACTCAGATAGACCTGACCCTCTCAAGCGACATTTCTCAAGGGTCACTTAAAAACTAGCTTGAGTTCTCCGGGGGGGGGGTGTGAAGACTGGTACAGATTGGTGAAGTCTGCCAGCCTAGTCAAATAAATTTGGTACATAATTCTATCATTTGCAAATATGAATGTGAATCACAAGGTTGTTGTCTTAAATGAAAAAAATGCTGTTACAAAAATGTGGCAACAGTGTTTTCTACTGACCCAGTAAAAACATGTTGTGACCTTTTGATCTAAAGTCGGCTCCAGTCCGGCTAGATGAAGCCTTCCTGCCTATTGTTTTAAGGCAAACATTAATAACCAGAATTTACATGTGAAATGTCCCTTATTGCTCTAAGTGTAAAAGAATATAAATGCAGTTTCTGTCAGCCTGGGAACACCAGGAAGTTGTAAAAGATGATGTAATGTTTTATCAGAACTGCAGTTTCAATTTAAACAGTAAGAACCAGAGATTATTAAGCATTTTTGTCTGACTATCCAACTCACAGCACTGCCTGTTGCTCTATGTAAGTAAGTTATTTTAGAAGTGTGTTTTCTTGTAGCAATTGCTAGGAATTAGAACATTTAGACTAAGTATTTTTCTGTGATGTCAGAACTGTACTACTGATTTAAATATTTATGTGTGATCTCTGAACTTTTGACTAGCACTGACTGTGTAGTAGAAAGTACTGTCTTGTTGTTTTAATTATTTATTATTAAATATTTTAAAACCTTTTAACTGTGGCTGGTTTGTATAGAGATAAATTAAGCATTAGAGTACATTGCATATTTATAGAGTTTATTGTACAAAGCCACTCTAATAAGCCTTGACTGATTAGTCACACTTACCAATTGGATAATAATATTGCACAGTAATAATTGGACACCTTTTTATGGGCCTTTGGGTAGCTGATAATATTATCTGGGTGGTGGCAGTAATTACTACTGTTTAGTCTGGGTAAAAGGGGGCACAGCTGGACAACTTGTGCTGCCTTCCCCAGAAGTGTCTGTGTGGTTATATAACCTCTTATCTCAAAGTGTGTGCATGTGTCAGCTACTTGGGCAGGGACAAAAAACACTGGTTGGACAGAGAGGGTGCTGGAGATTTTAGCTTGCACAGCTAGGCTGAGATCTGGACACTATAGCTGTGCCAGTGGGGAGTCTTATTGGGGACCTGTGGAGCAAGGGAGCGACCAGCCCAGGACTGAGTGTGATCTCTGTGTGCTCTTAAGGGAAATTGCACTTTACTGTGTGTATTTGTTATCCTTTCCTCATATATGAGATGCCCTCTCTGGTGTTAGTGGTGAGGATTGAGGCTCCTTGATTGCTGGGCCCGGGCACGGGCATCACAGATAGTATTATCAAAGTTTAGGAATCACTGGGCTTGTGCATTAGAAGTGGTGTAGGATTCCTAGTCTATAGGGGGTAGTTGAGATCCCCCATGAATATCATATTAGGTTGAATGGTTTGGAACTCCAGTACACTGAGATAGGTACTATGGGTTTCCTGTGGAATGGAGGGAGACCTATAGGTTGCAAGGATATGGTACAACACCCTGTTTATGGAGAGTTGTACATCTATGAGTTCCAGTGGGTCATACACTTTAACTAGTCTGGATGTGAGGTGTTGTTAGTATAAACTAAGACTGATGTGGAGTAGCTGGTCTAAAAGTGTGAAAGGCATTATAATCTTGCATTACTGGATACTCTCCACATCTTTAAACCATGTCTCCATTACTACACAGATGTCTACACTCATCAGGGAGAGGAAAGCTTGCAGGGAGTGGAGTTTCTTGTTGGGACTTCTAGCATTGAGCATTACCACCTTCAGATATTCCTTCATAGGTTCAGTTAAGTTGGTAGGTTTATCAGTTTGTCATTGCCTAAAAAAGGGATTATGGGGGTGGAAAAGGTCTAGGCCAATTTCCAAAAGCCTGGAGTGAATAGGTGCAGACCATCCCTGGCAAAGCAGCATGGTCTGTCAACCATGTCCTCTCAGGCCATCAAATATTGTACCCCATGGACTGAAACCAGAGACTAAGCCAATTGTTAAAATCAATCATTTCTGTTGGTAATATGACATCATCCTTGAAGAAGGTAGTATGCTGCTCAGTGCTAAACTCATACCTGACTGAGATACATAATCAGTGTGCTCTGTAATGTCTCACTTCATACAGTCAAGGGAGGTATGTCTCAGGTCATGAACACCTACATGGACTATGACAGAGTCATAGTAGTACATGTGGTTCAATGACCTGAGTGTCTGTGGGACTTGATGAATCCTAGCCCCAGAAAGGCAGCTAACTGTGACTCTCTCCATACTCAGTCTGGTGAGGGGACATAGTGTGTCTCTTTATATAGAATCACCAGTGACCGGAATATTTGGTTGTTCTCTGGTTTTCCTTAAGGGCTTAGCAGTAGAAGAATGAGATACAGTGTTACTATGTTTAGCTTTGGATGGTATTTTAATAGAGTGTTTACATGATGACTGAGGACCTTATCTTTGATTGCACTGTACAGGAGGTCTTAGTGTTTTAGGAGGGTTACCTGTAATTGCCTCAGCATAAGTAGTTTTAAGTGTAGAGTCTTTGCCCTATGCAGTAGGCATGGTGCAAGTGCCAGTGACAACCTCTATAAGATGAGTTTGTGTTGTATGAACTAGTTCTACCTCCATCATTAAAGTGTATTTATACCTCTTGCATACTTTATCAGTTGTATTAAGAATAAGTGGGTTGTCAGTGTACAAGAGGCAATTGCTAGAATGCCTCAGGATACACATCTCAACTAGACTGGCCAGAGAAAGAGTCAGGAAGTGCATATCCATGGCTACTGATCTACTAGGGAGGAATGAAGGAAATTTAAATATTGAAAAGGTAACAATGTAATCAGGATAACAATCAGTAAGAAATGCAGCAGATTAAATGCAACTGAACACTTTAAGAAATTGCAGCAAAAAGCTAAATAAAGTAGGAAGAAGCACAAATACAGTAAAAGCAGTTGAATATTTTTTAGTAAGTGGGAAGGGAAGAAATAGAAGAAAATTTAAGTTTAAGAGACTAAGGGAGGAGGGCCTTCCCAGCTGATCTCTCAGTGCTCAGTAGAATAAGATGAAGAGATTGAACTGGGAGGAGTTTCCAAAATCAGATTTATAGTAAGGGCTGGCAACTCAAAAGCCACAAAGTTTAAAACAGCAACACCAGTAGAGTGGGTAGGTTGAAAAAGTCCATTGCAGACAGAACTCAGCAATAGTTATGCAGAGACCAGGAAGCTAAATAAAGATGCCAGGAATATATCTAAATGATTGAAGGACCAAAAAACTGACTCTAAAAAGATCGATCCAAGTATGTTGAACATTTAAAATGCTGAACCTAAAAAGACCAAAAGACATACAAACTGACATCTTCCAACCTATAAGGTCTACCACTAACTCTGATTAAGCTTCATAAGAATAGTGGTAGTATTATAGAAATGGCTTTTTAAGGTCAGGTGTATGGCTGAGTTAGGGACAGGGTTAGGTTAGGGTTTAGCAGGTATTGCTAAGATCGAGCTGAGAACAAAGGGGCAGGGTTAGGTTTGGGGTTGGCAGGTATGAGTTAGGTGGACAGTTTTAAGTTGCCATATAAACTCTCTTTGCTCTAACTTAGTCTTCCAATTTGTTCCCCTTTCATCGCTAACCTTTTCCAAAATAATAAACAAACAATTAATTTCATTTAAACAAATTTGCAAGCCATACTAGGGCATTTTTTATCACCTTTTAAAATACAGTAAATGTGTTCATATATCCTGCCTTTTAAACTTTCCTATGCCTTACCTATGTAGAAGGCAGAACAATTTTTACAGCAGGCCATATACACCACCTCCATGGTGTTACAATTAAATCTACCAGGGAGTAAAACTTTAAACATTTTTTAAAAACATAATTTCATTTTATTATCAATGTATTTGCATTGATTATATCTTCTGCATTTATGTGTACCCCTGTATTCACATTCAATATCATTAGTTTCTATAATTGGTCTTTCAAGTAACCTTTTAATATTGTACTTATTTTTATGTACAAAAACGTGTTCTTTACTAGTCACTTCAAGTGATAAATCAAGGTGAAAAAATAGTCATATGTTTGTAAAACACCCTTTTTATTGCTTGTGAATCCTCTCAATGACTAACCACACACAATCTATTAAAACTCTTAAAACTCTAGCAAACGTTTTTGTGGCCATGTTGCTATCCTTAACCTGTTACATAGAAAATTTAATGGATGAATGTGATGGGAATTTTGGCAAAGGTTGGACATGATGAAAGGGGAGGTGATTGGAAGAAAATGTAAATAGAACTTATATGGTAGCTTAGAACTAGTGCTGTAAGCCCACCTCATTTTAACAGCATGGTTAGTATTAGTATTTTAAAGCACATAATTACAGGTTTATTGGGTATGCTAGAGTATGAAATGAAAATAATAATGTTTATATTGTTTATTATACACATATTATTTTATTTCTTTTAATATCTTAATGGTTTTATTTAACAAATGTTTGATGAATTGCTTGCTATGTCTTTACATTTTTGAACTGATTGATCATGGGGTTTGATGTCTTGGCCTTATTTAAATGCTTGTATATGTTGTATTTGCTATATTCTGATGAATTCCATGACACAAAGGACACAAGTGCTTAACATTTGTTTATTAAAATATTATTTTATTTCAAGAGGTGATTTGTCAGTGTTTTTAGTTTGGTTTTTCACAGGTATAAGACTCAGTATGGCTGCACATTTCAGTTTGGTATTACAATAAATTCAAATATGTTTATCATTACCCCTCTTTTTGGGATACTTGTGAATCCAGTACCAAATATCCCTAAGCCATACAATAAAATACTCCCACTTACAAAAATGTATATTCTTTGTCCAATTTCTGACACTAGGTAATGCTTGTCTTACACATGTTAAGAAAGCTTCACATGACCCTAAATGCTATAGAAAATGTGAGGACTGTGGGTATGAAAATGCAAAACTTTTAACACAATTTTTGGGCATGTAATTATGTTCAAAACATTTGGAAAATCCTAATAACTAAAATTAAAGATAACATCACCAAGTGAGAGGTTGGCTTAATGGTTAAGGACTTTACCTTACACACATAAGGTGCAGGGTTTGATTCTCACATGGGGATAATTGGCTAGGCTTAAAATGGTCCCCAAGGGCAGTTAGCCTAGTATAACCAAGCATTAATACTATAGACTGGAAAGTTGCTATACTTCATTTCCCATCTTCTAATTCACATAAAGATAGATACCTGTTTCTCTTTTTTAAAGCTTTATATATCCTAAAATTGGCAAATTACAAAATCCATAAATTGGAAACATTTTGCAGATATGGCCTGAAACAATTTAAAAGACTTTAAAATGCAGCCTAGATATCAAAATTACAGATACCATTGTTCATTTATAAATAACTGTCATAATTTATTTGGAATATTATAAACATGTACTATAGATTTTCAACACTTAATGGGCAATGTCACATTTTTTACATGTTGAAGTAGTTTCAAGTGCAATTATTTACCCATATTTTGGTGGCAAGTATTATATCTATTACTACATTTTCTAACTGTCACAAATACATACTGATGACTTTTTAGTACATAAGATACGTTTTAAAACTATTCAATTGATGTTGTGTTACTTGTAAATAAATGTATAAAGGAGAATTTTTAAAAGTTTAAGGTTAGAGGGCAATACTAGTTCTTAGTTTTAGTTTTATTTGTTATTGCTGTAAATTTAATGTTTCAGGTTTCTGTTTTCATGTTCTTATATAATTTGAAAAACTTTCAAATAAGCATGTTTAAAAATGCTAGAGTTCCTTTCTTAAAGGACCAGCAAATATTTTGTCTCTTCAGTCTTGTCTGAATTTTGTCCTCCATTAGCATGTCAGATCTGAAAGCAGTCAAATGATATATGAAAAGCAAATACTGCTGTTTAAAATAGGTGATTTTTTAACATCATTTATCTTACATCCTAATTTTGCTAAATATATTCTTAAAAACAGACATTTCTTCTAACTGGCTTAGTGTACAGAAAAAATAATTATTGAGTAGCCTACAACATCAAAATCTTGTGGCAAACCATGTGTAAACTTCCAATGAACTTAACCTCTTCTATGATGGAACAGTCTTTTTATCTTGGCTTTGATGGTTATACATGGTGCTTTGTATTTCATATTTGTAGTTTGGTGAATAAGAAAATATTCAAGGTACAAAATATATAATTGAGGACTTGTTTCAGATGGCTTGAAGTTGATTAATCATATTTAATTCAACCCCATATAACTCATACAAGCTGTCTGGATAAATTATATACCAGATTTTAAATTTAAATTCTAAGATTGATTGATTACTTGCCATCTTAAGAGATAATTATAAAGACTTATTGGAAAGAAGGTACCATTAGAAATATAATTGAATTTGTATACGTAAAAACATTAACACAACACACACTTTACTTAATAGTAAGGTAAACTCATACTGAAAATATCCTCACTTATACTCTTTCCCTACCATTTTAATTAACTGGGACACATCCTCAAAATCATAGAAAAGAATAAAGTGTCAGTGCCTTATAAAATATAGCAAAAAATATAACTGCCTCTGTTGTAAAACTGCATCTCCCTTCACTTGACTGCTTTGGTGTTGTCCTAATCTGTGAGCCTCATGTTTCTAATGTCAGACAACAGATAATCAAAACTGGAAATCATTCAGGAAATCACAGGATATCATGTCTTGGAGTTACTGTGGGAACTAGTGGGTTTGCAGGATGAATCCCTCATAAGGCTGTCAAATACATCAAAATATATCATTAAGCTCTTCTTGTATAACTGAGAGGGGCTAGTCTGTAAGGAATCATAGAGAAAAGAACTAGAAAATGTGATGTTGATGAGGCTAGCAAACTTTATGGATATACAGATAAAAGTGATGGAAAAGGTATTAAGGCAAGTTTAGAGGGATTTTGTATTGAAATAGAGTTTCTAAATACTATACAATATGATTTTGTAAATTACAAATTATAACAATCTAATTTGTCTAGTTTAATAGAGACTGACCTTTGAGATGGACTGAATGGACTTTATTAAAGTCTTTGATAAGACGCCACATATGATGTCATTATAAAAACCTTCAGCAGGGGTGAAACATGATGCACCTTTGGTTAAAAAGGGGAATAGTGAGTAAAAGGAAAGTTATTAGTGATGTTCCTACTGGACTGATATTGTGTCCATCTCCAAGACATACAAATGAAAACTTTTTATTACTTTTATGACTGAATGTAAAATTATGAAATTTAACCTAATGGATGTTCCCTGTCTCCAAGACGGTATTTCCTCAGGGTAGGAATATATAACCACGGTGTGCCTTTCTAACTACAAAAGTGATGTTTGATTTGACTTTTATTTACTGAGTTTTACTTTCAGATAGGAATATGGCAGTTCTCAGTACCACACTGATCCATACTCAAACCATTTACATAAGACATAGCCAAGAAAAATAATAATTTTTCATATAGACTTTTTCTTTTGCCTGCCAGCATACCTTATAGTTTGTTTTTTCTATAGCAGAGGCTTCTATACTCTGATTGCTACCTCTAAGTTTATGCTTATTTCCAAGTCAGTAAAGTTCTGTTCTCTAACTCACAAAGGATAACAAACTTCTACTAAACTTCTACATGTCAAGTACAGTACCATTCTTCCCACCATCAAGGTAAACCAGTGTATCCCTGAGGGTGAATGCACATTTTGAACAGGGATTACTAGATATGGTTGTAATGGTCTGCAGAACAATTATCTAGTAGTTCCATATGAGCATATGAATCTATCAGGAAAAGATGGAGGTGTCCATTAATAATTCCAAAAATGAGATGACGTTTTCTCTCTCTCTCTCTCTCTCATTATCTCTATCTCCCCCTCTCTCTCTATCAGGGCAAGATAGAAAAATGATATTATATGCTGATTGGAATGCATTTCCATATCTTTACAAATGTGTGCCGAGGCTTAAGACTTTAGCTGATTTACCTAACTGTGTAGCAGTCCTGAGCTGAGTCCTCTACCTCCATTTGTTTATTATGTGATGCTGAGGAAATCACTTAACCTGACTGTGCTGCTAAACTGACACTGAGATGAGTCCACATGGATCAGTGCTACCCTGGTTAACAAACATTTATTTCACTCATGCATGTTTCTGGTAATGACATAAAGGCCTCAGTGCAACATGTTAAGGATGACTTATAGAAAAAGTGTGTGTGTGTGTGTGTGTGTGTGTGTGTGTGTGTGTGTGTGTGTGTGTGTGTGTGTGTGTGTGTATGTGTGTGTGTGTGTGTTTTATGTATGTTACCAGCACATATTGTATAGATATGAGATTCCTTTTTATTCTGATATAAGCCCTCTGCTATATAATTTAGTTAAACGGGAATTAAATGTATGCTAAATTATTAACTGCAGTAGTGTGTCTGTATAATTTCTTTACTGTACAATGCCCAGAGAGAAGGATATCTAAACATTCAACTGGAGAGCAGTATTTTTTTCCAGCAGAGTTTAAGTGTTTAAGTTTAGTTAATGCAAAAATAATCAAAGTAATTTTCATCATAGTTCATTGACGATATTAAACTATTCATTTAGCACTATGTAAGCTTATATTGAGAGTAAAAATATATTATATAGATATTAAGGGAAGCAAGTAAACTAAACTCAATGTTAATTTCACACATTTCTTTATACAAAAAAATGTCATCATGCACAATGCTTTATTCTCTAGACATAAAAATAGGGAAACATACTCATTCTCACAGCTTAGAATAGCATGTCAAAGCAGGAAGGTCACAAGTTTCCTGTAGTCAATATTTCACTCACCTGGGACTTCCTACCTTGGTTATTCGCTGAACAGTGGAATTGGAAAACACAGAGAAGGTGAGTTTTACTTTTTGTTTTTTACAGTCTCACTCTTCTCTGAATTTCTTCAACTTCAGAATAAGTTTAGTAATAAATTAGGAGCATGAGGATTTATCAACTACATCGTAGGTAGATAGGGCTTACTCTCCTACAAAAAAAAATATTTTTTGCGTTTTGCATCCTCAAGAATGTCCCTGTCTTGAAACTTTGACCTTAAGGGGCTTTAAATATTTTATTAAAGATAAAATGTTTCTCAATATTATTTGAATAATAATAAAAATAATAATTATATTATTATTATTAGATTTAATATTTGTAATATTAGCATCAAACTATGACACTTGATTAATTATAGTCAACATATAAATATAAGAATTCTACTAACAATCATTTCAATGACTAGCAGGTAAAAACTGGCACAAAGTCTACACACCAGCTTTGTGTCCAGCACTGGCAGAATGCCCCACCTAAACTTTTTTTGCTAAGTCATTATTCTGAGTGCTGAAACTAAAGCTGAACAATGTTAAATATTTGTTTTTAAGCTCGCAACAAATGGTGACAACATGTACAAAGCCATTTTAATGTACCTTCGAATCCCAAGTTATATGATGCCCTCACAGACTTCAGCATTTTATAGATTTTTGGTAAACCATAAAATGCAGGCAATAACAAACATGCAACTGGAAGATCATTTATATGGAGAAAGTAACCTCTAAATTTTCAGTCTTTTCCAACAGAACTCTTACTTTTACTTTTACAACAGGCAGAATATTTCTTATTTATTTTTGATTTTTGTTACACTGATAATAATTTTAACACACTACTGAATCTTGTCCTTCAAAATAAAATTGTAATATTAGATCCACTGTCTGCTTGCTATGTTACCTTAAGCGCTAGTGATTGCATGGCAAACCTGTAGTATTTAATCTGATTACTCTTCACTTGTTAATAATATTTAAAATCACAGTTTAATCTCATTTGAAAATAACGCATAATGCTGATTAACTGCAATTCACAAAAGGGAATATATGTACTTTTCCTAAACATAATTTCTTGATGTCCTACATATTCATCAGTCCGCTTTATCAATGGTCTACTTGATGGGAGGCAGATAAACAAATACTTCTCAATAACAATGCGGTTTGTTAGCAATGCTGCATTTACTGAAAGTATGAAATCATGGATTCAGGAAAACAACTTAATAGAATTTAGACTGCATTCCCTTCACCATGATTGCAAAATCTCACAGTATGTATGCAGGGGCTTTGGGGATAGAGCCAACAAGACTGCGCTTAGAAATGTTTGTATTAGCTCTCTGTGTGGGTGCTTGCACAAAATGTGAAGTAATATTTATGCAATATAACAGGACATGTTCAGCAAGGCGGAGATTTTAATGACTTGTTATTGGGGAGCTGGCACCCAATGAGACAGTGATCAGAAACTGAATCAGATCCAGGGCACATATAACCAGAGTTTTGTACTTCCTAAATCATTCTGTCAAGGTGACAGCCATAGAAAAAGTGTTTTCCAAAACAAGATAATTACATCTACTGAAACTACAAGATGGAATATCTTTGTAGCTTTCAGTGAGGAATTCCCTTTAAAAAGCATTAACCAAAGTTATAAATTGGACAGGTAGTAATAAAAGCAGATCATTCAGAAACATGTACCTTAATAAATAAATAAGGCACATATAATTAAAAGGAAATGTTTCATGAAGTCCAAAAGTCATACTTTAGATTAGTACGTAGGTTTACAACTGGGGATACACTTCAAATAACAAGTCTTTTATACTTTATAAACATGATTTTTATATATGTAGTGCTTTGGTTTCCTTCAAGATGTTAAAACTTGCATTAAAAGGAATCACTGCAGAAATTAAAATTCTATCACACAAGTTGCCAGTGCTGGAACCCTGAAATTAGGAAGCAATGTCTTGCACTCTTATTATGTTATGTGATCAAGAAAGGGTCATGTGGACAGGGCAATAAAAATTATTAACAAAAACAAACTGCGGCTCTAAAAATATGTGGCAGACAGGTGCACTTGTGTATTATGTCAGAATCATGTAGTGGTGACCTGTAAACCTTGTGGATTGAATTTACACACAAATCAGTTATATTTCCACTCAAAGGATTTTCAAGCTGACTCTGAAAACATAGTAAATATACCCGTGAAAAATAAAAGCTGCTTCTTTCTAGTTTGTTTGCATCCTTTGTTATTCTTGTCATTTTCATGAGTTGAATGGCCTGATTTATGCACTGAATAGCCTGATTTATGCACTGAATGGGCTGATGTACGCACTGCTATGTTTGATACAACCTCACTAAAAAATGGAAAATTTAGAATGCGTTACTTTGATTTTTCTTTGTTGGGGATTTGACAAATCTGAATGTATCTGAACAATTTTGCTTCTGGAACACACTATGTTTGTAATTTCTGTACACATTCCATTGTATAACTCCAAAATCTGGATAGATTATGCTCAAACTTGCTTTATAAGAGTAATGATCACGGTGAAAGGGAAAAGAAGAAAAAGAAGCCTGAAGTCATTATAAGAGTCTTGCTTATACCTGCCCTTTCATCCTGGATTTGATTTGAAATTGCTTTTATTTCCTTATATTATTCTTGTTTATGATGCTGCTAGAAGGTAGTTCATTCTACATAGGTTCGTAGATTATTACTAGGCTAAATCCCCTTGTGAGCCATTTTAAGCCTAGACAATTACCCCATGTGAGAATCAAATGCTGCACCTTGTGTCTGTAAGGTAAATACTTTAACCATTATGCCAACCTCATACCTCATAAATAGGGTCACAGATTTAAGTCTAGCCAATTAATGCATGTGAGAATCAAACCTGCACAATGCGCCTCTAAGGCAAATATTTTAACCATTTGCCAACCTCACTCAGGGTCAGTCTACAGACATATGTTAAAAGGAGGTCTTTCTTTGTCTCCTACTAAATTTAACAACTCATGTTTGACAAATACATTACACAGTATTTGTCATGGGTCACATAAGCCTCCTCAGAACTACTCCTTACACAGCTGCTATTATGACACGCAGATATCATCATAAGTACACCTCAGTGTAAAGACGCTAATCGTAAACAATGTGACAAACAATTTTTTAAGGTTATAAACAGCTTTCCTGTTTGAAAGTCATTATAAATTAGCTATCATTTATATTAAAATAGAACCCTGATACAAAGCCATATGTGCATATAATTTAATTCTGCAACAACTTTAACCCCTGATGCATACATTCTTAGGCGTACTTCTATATTATACAGGTAGTAATAATATATTATTTATTTATTTTTATTTATTTATTTAACATTTGTTAACCAGGAAAGTCTGACTTAGAATGAAGCCAATTTTCAGCGGAGACCCGGGCAGAAATGCTCCAGATGTATGTCTTTGTAATTTGCTTTGACTTGTGCTGACAAGGAGGAAGTACCAGAAACTGCATTCCAGAAATCAAACAGGTATTTTAAATAGTATGTGCCCTACACAGCCCATCAGCACCCCCATAGCACATTTTTGCATTTAAATCTGGACAATGATTATTAACATTGAAAAAATTCTAACAATTAGGGAGAATCCATATGGATAATAAAAAAATTCTTTCTTATCACTCAATTGACAGGAGAAAGGCACCCTTTTCTTATTTCTTTTTTGGATCTTTTACAGGTATTTGTGAAGGCTAATGTCTCTGCTTTTTGAAAAAAATTGGTCCAAAGAAAGGATATCTTTCAGTATCTACTGCTTTACAGCAGCTTCTTGCGCTATGGCAAAATATTCTGCTGAAAACTGCAATAACCAGAGGACAGTTCCAAACAGATGACACAGAATTCACTGATGAAAGTTGGGCTTAACATGCTTAATTGCTGATTATACAATGACCCCCCCATTAATATTCTAAAACGTGCATGCTGATTGGCCAGCGTGCTCATTGTAAATCCCACAATATACCAATGGAAAAAGGTCCGGTCACCCAAACTTTTTTCCGTTGGTATAAAGTGCCCAAAACTTTTTCTTTTTTTTTATATATACAAAAAAAAAACGGAGCAACGGAGACTTTCTTTTCTCTGTTGCTTCCGTTTCAAAGCATTGATGTACTGAGCAGTCCCATATGCATGCGCAATACATCAACACAAGGAAGCAGTATACCACCACTGGCGGAAGAACAGTAATGCGCCATTATACAAAGACATTATTTAAGAAAAGTAAGTATTTTTTTCATAAATAATGTCATTGTATAATAGCAATAACTGAATCCATGGTTGTGATATATTGAAGATTTACCCATGATTGGCTTTATTTAATCACTTGGGCTTCTCCCTCATGATTAAACCATGCCAACAGTGGGTAAATCTTCAATATACCACACCACGTTGCCGGTTATTGCTTAATGATGCAATAGGTTCATACAACATAAATATGAGTAGCTCAGACATGTTCACAGGCCCAATCAGAATGGTTATTGATGAAGATGTAGGCATAGTGGCATCTTTGTACATCAATGATATCAATGGGAAGAAAATTGATTCTTTATATAGCAATAAAAAATGCCTGCTTTAGGAAGTCATCTGAAATAAATATCTCCTCTGTAAAGGCACTAAAACGTGACTGCTTCCTATCAATGATCTCTTTTATCTGGTAACCATTTAAAGTGTCAGGACCCTATATACATTGTTCCATAATATGGAGACTGAATGGCTAAAAAAAATGACTGACTTATACAAGTCTGGGTTTGCCATTTCTAGGAATATTCCCTTTTCTTCAAGGTATGATGATCTTGGAGTTAGTGTATGTAAGTTCAGGGCTACATTACGGAGTAAAGGGGGCAATACTCTGCAAAAGATGAGTTTAATGGGGAAGAACACTGTTTGATAGTCACTCTTCTCCTGAACATTTGTTTTTTTTTTTTGTTTAGTGTGCTGGTACTCAGCATTATGAATGCTGACATTTTCAATAGGAAGTCCTTTTATCTTGCTGAACTGCTCTTCTCTATTGTTTTGTTTGTTTTAAGGCACATCTACTTCCTTTTTTCTTAAAAAGAGTATGAGAAAAAAAAATTATGATTGCTGTGATAAATACAAAAATGCTAATTGTGTACCACAACCACACCTTAATGGTTTTTAATATTTTCTTTAAAATGTAAATGACTATTAGCACATTAGCATGGGCCAGTGAGAAAATGAAAATACTCTGGTATTAATGTATCACCTGCAATACTGATTGCAGTAGAAAGAACTGAAGAGGATCTTATCAGTCCTGGCTATAAATGTATGGCTAGTTCACTAACCAGAGTACCTTAGAACTTTGCTGCAAGACCAATTTTTTCCATAATAAGGAATAGAAAAACAAATTATAAAACTGTAACTGGGAAAAGGAGACATAAGGTAGAGAAATATCTCTTGATTTACTATTACTGTAACTCTATCTGAAGAATATATAGACTGGGGATTCATAAGCAATTAGCATTGTGCTAATTAGTAGCCATGGAAAGGATGTGGACTTTGAAAGAAAATGTGTAATGCATGTCTCATAAGCTGTAACCAGCTCCATGAACTGAACTCCTGAAAATTAATGTTGTGTAATTACTCATTGTTTTTTTGAGAATCCCAGTTTTAACTTTACAAATACATCAATTGCAAATTAGCATTTGCTATCAGGTCTACAGATTTATGATAATGTTTCCAAAACACTAAATGAAAAGTCTTTTGTGATATACACTGTCTCCTTAAGAGCTGTTTATATAATAAAATAGTACTTTACATCAAACAGCTTTAAAAAATCATTCAGAGAAGTAGTTTATTAAAATCACTAAATTTTCCTTTACTACTTTAAATACATTAATATAGCAAAATGTATGGTTATGGTCGGGGTATTGCTGTGACTGCTGTGTTTTTTCATCTGTTTAAAACCTAACTTTGTATTTCCTATTAAAGGATGGATTTTAACTTAAATGTTCCATATTTTTTCTATTAAATTGCTTACTTTTGTAATTTGTGAGCAATCATTTTGTTTTCAGAATCCTGCAGCCATGTGCCTTTGTCTGAAGAATTTCCAGCCTGCATAAGGTATAGCACTGCTGCTGATTCCATGCTGGGTGAGAAAGTGAATCTATATTTTTTGCCTTTGCCTGATAGAGCTGCTTTCTGTCTTACATGATCCATTTTGTTTTCTGCTTTAGGAAATCTTGGCCTGGTGATTTTATTATGTGTGAGAGACAGACACAAATTATCTAGGCTTATATACTTCTTCATTGGTTAATTTGAATATCCTCCTGAGTGATACTTAAATACAAAGTGAAATTCTGGGCCTTTGTCTTTCAAGCCTGTATAAGGTATAGCACTGTTGGTGATTCTCTGTTAGGGTTTCCCACCCACTATCCCATTTGTCTTTTTTTTTAATTGGTGATTTTAGCTTCCCACCACTACTGTAAACAGAGTTTAATAAGCTCCTCCCTTCCTGCATGTGCTGATATCTTGAATTACACAATATACAGAGGCTTTCCAGCAATATAAACCCAAGAAATCAACACAACTACAAAAGCAGGAGGGGCAACAATAGATTAAATGGTATTTTATTCTGTAAAACTGATAAAACCTAACGCTTCACAAATAAAAAAATGTGTTTTCGTCTGAGTACCTCCCAGACTTCATCAGAAAAATTCCAGATGAAAGTGAACACCCTTTATATACCATCATATATTCAATTAGGAATCAGTTACCTTTATAAAGGTATACTTTCATAAAAACATTGTCAAAAAGTATTGTAAAAATATCCACAAAATATATTACTATATAAAAAAATAAATACATATAATCTGTAATATTAGGTATAATAAAAATATATAGGTCTACACCATATACAAAAGGTGGAGAGTGTACCATGAATAATGTGTTAACTAAAGCTTAGCAAACTTTAATTTTAAAAATGGCACCAGAGAAATATTGTCATTAAGACCAGGGTACCTATTAGCCTCCAAAGCAATCTGCCAATAGGTTTCCCTGTACTCCAGTTTAGTTTCCCAGGCTCCCCCTCTCACTTCCCTGGAAACTGACTCAATAACAAAAAAACTGAAACTAGCTCCTGCACATTCTAGTGCGTGTTTAAACAATGCATTTTTGTGATTTTTGTTCTTCGCGTCATTCATATGTTCATAGATTCTGTGTTTTAACTGTCTCTCAGTTTTTACCAATGTAGAATCGATCACATGTCTCACAAGTTACCAAATATACTAAACCAGAGGAGTTGCAATTGGAATAAAAGTTTCCTGTCACCTGCTTTTGTCTAGCTGTAATAAATATACCCTCACCTTGAGAAATATACATACACTGATGACAAGCCCCACACTTGTAAGTACCAATTTTTCTTTGAGAATAGACATTTATATTATTAGCCTGTTCTAAAAAATTGTTTATATTCCGACCCTTTCTGAAAATTACCTTCAGTGGTTTACCTCTTAAGTTTACCAAATCTGTAAGTTCAGAAAATTTTGTCAATTCCCTCTTCAAAAAGTTTTTAATACAATAAGCATCCACACTAAAATTAGTCACAAAGGCCCTATTGTACCCTTGTTGTTCCAATTCTTGCTCTTGTCTGTTACACAATGTAAAGGCTTCTTTGCCCAATATTGGGAAATATTTTTCAGCTCTTCCTGAAATAACTTCATTCTTAACTTCTAAAATCAAATCCCTTGGGTAACCCCTGTCCCAAAACATGTTTTTCAAGACATTGCATTCATTATAAAAATCCTCATCCAGTGACATCATGCAGCTTACCCTAACATATTGTCCCTTGATGATACCCCTTTTTTGAGAAAGTGGATGAGCACTGAAAAAAATGATGCAATAATTGGAAATGGTCTCTTTCCTATAAATGGTAGACTTGAAGCCCCCACATATTTTATGTATGGAAACATCCAAATAGTGTATACAATCAGATGTTATCTGGTGGGTAAATTTCAAAAAGGATATAGTCTGTGAAAGGTATTGCATAAATGCGTCCAACCTTTCTAAACTATCACCCCAAAACAAACATAATCCAGGTATCTGTTATACATCTTCCAACAGCTTGAAAATGGACAGTGTGTGATATATTTATGTTCCCATGTGGCTAAAATAATGTTAGTATAAGTGGGGGAACAACTAGCCCCCATAGCCATGCCACGCTCCTGTCTCAAAAACTCCCCTTCAAAATATAGGAAGTTATTTTTAAGTATCAATTCAGCTAATTCCAAACAGAGGAAAATGTCATCTTCAGATACCCCCACCTGCATTCTGAGTGCTTTTTCTAACCACAATAACTCAGTGTTGTGTGAAATAACAGAAAACAGGCCTATTACATCAATGGTAATAAATACCAAATTTTCACTACAGTAATCAGACCTGACTTTAAAAAAAAAGTTCCAAGAGTCCTTTAAAATATGTGGTTCACCCCTTCCACAAACTTTTCAGTTTCCAATCCAGATTCTTGGACAAAGGAGCTACTTTAGACCCTTTAGATGCCACAATGGGTCTCAAAGGTGGGATTTCCACACTTTTGTGGGTCTTGGGTATTCCAAAAATGGAAGGGACCCTAGATCTATTATTTTCCAAGTAGGAATAATTTTCAAAGTCTATAACCCCTTGGTCAAATAAATCCTTAAGTGTGAAATTTATCTTTTTATAAGCAATATGAATCTTATTGATAGACACTTGGCTATAAGTAGTTTAATCTCATAAGATGTTCAACATTTTACCTTCATAGAGAATCTTATCCATGAGTAGAATGCCCCCTCCCTTATCTGGTTCCATAACCCTGATATTTGGGTTGGCAAGTTACTCCTATAGCAGTTTATTCTCATTAACTGTCAAGTTATACTTGATTTTGTTAACTGAATAGGATTTTCTAATTTCCTTTTCCAGGACCATTTCAAATCTTTTTAGCTGAGGATGCAGTGGGGGATTGAATGTACTAGATTTTTTGGGGGCCGAATGGTAGTTCAGATTCAATTCTTTTCCAAAAAAAATTTCCAAATTAAGTTTTCTTACAACATTTTGACATCTAAAATAACCTGAGTAGGATTACTCTTATGCATTGGAAGGAATTTGAAATCTTTCGTAAACAGACTAAAAAATGTCCATAGTGATGACTAAACTACTGTAATTGAATATGTGAAAACCAGCTACACTAAAAACATTTTGTTCTCATTTAATAAGTGAATCAGTCAACAGGGAAGAATCTATCTGAAGTAATCCCTGTAAGCCCCTCCCTTCTGGTAACCTGAATCCAGGACTTACTGTTTTGCTTTCTAATGCTCTTTGCTTGAAGAACAAAAATCATAAAAAATGCAATGCTTAAACACACACTAGAATGTGCAGGGGCTAGTTTCAGGTTTTCTGTTATTGAGTCAGTTCCCAGGGAAGTGAGAGTGGGAGCCTGGGAAACTAAACTGGAGTACAGGGAAACCTATTGGCATAATGCTTTGGAGGCTAATAGGTACCCTGGTCTTAATGACAATATTTCTCTGGTACCATTATTAAAATTAAGGTCACCTAAGCTTTAGTTAACAGATTATTCATGGTACACTCTCTACCTTTTGTGTATGGTGTAGACCTATATATTTTTATTATATCTAATATTACAGATTATGTGTATTTATTTTTTTATATAGTAATTTATTTTGTGGATATTTTTACAATACTTGTTAACAATGTTTTTAAGAAAGTATACCTTTAAAAAGGTAATTGATTCCTAATTGATTATTTGATGGTATATAAAGGGTGTTCACTTTCATTTGGAATTTATCTGATGAAGTCTGGGAGGTATTCAGACAAAAACGCATTTTTTTATTTGTGAAGCCTTAATTTTTATCAGTTTTACGGAATAAAATACCATTTAATCTAGTGTTGTCTCTCTTGCTTTTCCAGTTGTGTTGGTTTCCTGATTTCTTGAATATTTTATTTGAATTATTTATTTGCCTTTCCTTCTGTCTATATTGAAAAAGAGCATTTCTTTCCACTTCTGTTATATACTTTGACTGTACTTCAGCATTTAAAAGTCTGTACTGTTTGCTTTTGCTTTCTTTGCACTCTATTTTAGTGCTGCATTTTTTGCACTTTGTATATTCTTTCAAACCATATGCTGCTTTTACTTAATTTAAGAAATTATCTGTTTCTGCTGTTTTATTCTGTTGCTATTGTTTATTTAATTTAAAAAAATTCTGCTTTTTTTCTGTTGTTCCATTACACTTCTGTTGGCCATAGTATATATTGGATTCAGACCGGCGGAATTCAGTTTTGTTTGTAGATTGAACACTAAGAATCAGGACATCTCTTTTTGGAGAATCCCCCTGTACCATCATGGCAGGAGCATACAGTAGGACAATCTAATTGGTTACAGGTTACTGGTTTCATTGATGCAGGGCTTGGATTGAGCTATTTCATTGGTGCAGGGCTCAGTTTGAGCTTTTTCATCGGTTTCTTTGTATTAGCTGCTTTCCTCTTGCTTATGCATAGCACACCATCATGCACCACTGCACAGAAGGAGTAACTCTTGGTGGTTATAGATGCAAAAGCACCAGTAGAAATATTTTCCCTTAGAAGTGGCTGCTATCTAGCAGAGTAGTTCTTGAATGACTCTCAGCTCTTCAGTGAACCAGGAGAGATTTCACCTCTTACTTATCAACATCAGATACTATAGATCCCATGTTTTATAGACCTCCTACTGTACACCCAATAGGTTACCTGCCCTAAAATAGCTCCTAGCCTGATACCCCCATCTTTGTCTCCTTATCTGCTGAGATAGCTGGTTAAAACCTTGCATTATGGACTGTCAGTTTCCCTCTGTTTCTTATGCTAGCCTGGTGTCCATGGGTTTTTTGAGGCAGTGTAGCCGCTGCCTCATGTACACTGACAACCCCTTACTCCTAAATCTATCAAATAAAATTTGTGAGAGATGTTCCTACAGTAAGAATCTGGAATCACTGCTGTCTTGCATCCAGAACAGCAACATTAAACAGTTAATCAGTTCACACACAACAACTCATGTTCATAATATGTGCCCAACACATAAACCTTCATATGCAGAGGTACTCTTCAGAAACCTACCTAAACACCAGAGACCTCCAAAACACAAACATGCTTCAGCTAACACAATACCCAAACCACCCAATGCACATAAAATCACTAGCACCAGTGTCTCATCAAATAAGCTCTTAAGGCAATGTACATTTATTCCAAATGTTTTAATTATAGGTGACTCTATAGTGAGACATACAGACACCCCACCCACCAAGTTGATCAAGGAGAAGTTACAGTCAGCTGCCTGTCTGGTGCAATGATTCACCAGATCAGTCATGCACTCAAGTGTCTTAACAACAAGGACAGTTATGACTCCATCATAGTTTATGTCTGTGTGAATGACTTGAGATGTACCTCTCTGGACTATATGAAGAGACACATGATTGAGCTGTCTGAATATGTGTCCCAGGTGGGTATGTCCCTAGCTTTGAGCAGCATTTTACCCACAACTAGGATGATACCACGATATAACAAGAAAATGAATGACTTCAATAGTTGGCTTAGTTTCCGGTGTCATTCTAAGGGAATTAGGATGACATGATGGATAGACCATGCCGCTTTGCCAGAGATGGTCTTCATCTGGCACTTCAAGGCTTTTGGTTGTTGGCTAAGGCACTTGCCTCCCTCATAATGCCTTTTTTAGGCAAGGTCACAACAGCAAAATTCCCAACATGAAAATGTCAAACATATCATGCCTTCCACACTTTCAGACCACAGACTGAAAGTGTGACAACCAAAGGGGGTGGAGCATCTATCTTCATTAAAGATAATTACACCTCTAGACATGTTAGACAAGAAAACTCAATGGAACTACTCCAAGTCCAAATTACCATGGGTAAGACCCCCCTTCAGGTCGGTGTCAGCTACAGGTCCCCTTCCGTGAACCAATATGCCCACACAGCTTATGTAGACCTATTTGGGACAATTAAGGTACAACCTAACACCCTAGTCATGGGTGACTTCAACTATTCTTCCATTAACTGGGAAATGTATATGAGCCCAAACTAACTCACACAAAAGTTCCTAGAGTTTGTTTATTCAAGTGCTCTGGAACAAATAGTGCACCACCCCATAAGGGGCTCCAATATTCTAGACCTGGTACTCACCAATATGAGTGACCAGTGCAACACCTCAACTGTAGAGACCACACTGGTTAAATCTGACAATTAATCAGTCATTTTTGAAGTAGGAATAGTACAACGCCCCAAAGGAGAATCAGGCTAAAAAACTTCAATAAAGCTAAACATACACTCCTAAGGGAAGGCATAATTGACTTCCAAGCTTCAGTTTCCACAGATAGCATTGACTACTATACTAAGGTATACACTGATGCCCTATATAAACATCTACAAAAATGTATAGACACAACCGTGCCAGATAGGATTAAAGCAAAATCCTCAAGAAAAAGATAAACCGCCCTGGTGGATGTCTTGAATTAATAAATAATACAAGTGAAATAATTTACTGTCTAAAAATACAGAAGTGAGATCCCAGAACTGGAAGAGCACTTTCTTCAGCCTAAACAAGCAAATAAGACAACTTATAAAATCTTCAAAGAGCAGCTATGAGAAAAATTTAGCAACAATAGCCAAGGATAACCATAAGGCTTTCTTCAGCTACATCCACAACCTAAAAGGTAGGACTCAGATATGTGCTGAACTAATTGTCGATGGCATCACACACAATGACCCTGTTGAAATTACAAACCTGCTAGCAGATAGGTTTGGTGAAAATGTAACCCCCTATCCTCCCAAGCATACCACAAACCATGTCTTCATCATCTCCTCCTCCCTGCATCTCCAAAGAGCAAGTCATCAATGCCTTCTCCAAGGCTAAAAACACAGCCTCCATGGGACCAGATGTCATTCTGGGCCATGTTCTTAATGTTCTAAAACAAGGGCTAGCTACTCTATTAGGCACTCCATTCAAACACAGCCTGAGTACTGTCTTTGCCCCCACTGAATGGAATCTCCCTACATAAGGGGGGGCTCTGCAACAGACTCGGGTCACTATAGACCCATAAGTTTAACTTAAGTCTTCATCCATAAGGCAATAGAAAGAATCATCATGGCCCTCATAAATAAGGATATAGGTGACCTCTAGACCCTGGATCCATTGCAGTTATGTTTTGTCAAGGGCAGGTCATGCCTGCTAAACCTGGTGGACTTCTTCATGAATATGACCAGAGCCATAGACAAGGGAAAGCCAGGCACGCAGCCTATCTTGACTTGGCCAAGGCCTTTAACACTATCCCTTATTCAGGCATCATTGACAAACTAACCCAGTTGAATATCAACCCCTATGTTGTCAGGTGGGTTGCAAACTGGCTCACAGATTGACAAAACTCAGTCACAGTAGGAGGCTTTACCTCTACCAGCAGACCTGTCACCAGTGGGGTCCCACAATGGTCAGTGCTGGGCCCCCTCTTGTTTGGCATATACTTCTCATAAGTCCAGGCTAAAATGGAAGGTCTGTAGCTAAACACGCTTGCAGATGACTGCAAATTAGGCACTGTCATTGAATCCCTTAGAGATGTCAGCATACTTCAAATGGGGCTTACACAGACCAATGATTGGTACCAAACCCATGGTCTTAAACTAAATGCTACAAATGCATCATCATTCCCTTCAGTAAAAACAATGTCCCTGCTGATAATAAAATAAACAATAATCCCCTAAGTACAAATTCAGAATTGATAGACCTGGGAATACAAGTTGACGTGACCTCAACTTTGACCATCATGTGTCTGCTATGGTGAAGAAGGCAATCTACATCACTTACTTGAAGAGCAAAGGTATTGTCTCAAGAGCAAAAGAAGTTATAACTCCTCTGTACTCATCCTTCTCAGACCTATCATTGAATATAATGCTCCCTTTGCTATGTACCATACCAGACACCTGCAGCAACTTGAAAGATGTCAGAGATTTCTAAATAAGAAAAATTAGGGTCTCCAGCACGTCTTATATGGACAGACTGAAGTCACAGTCACTGTACTCAGTAGTGTATAGACTACTTAGAGGTGACTTATGTCTGGTTTACAGGGCTATCTCTGACCCAAATCTAATGAAAATGCTGCACATCCATAAGTCAAATGGGACTAGCATCACCCATTCCAGGGACCTCAGTCTAGCCTGCGACATAAAAAAGACCTGCTGGAAAGACAAATACATCTCTCAGAAGTTGCCACTCCTCTGGAATAGGCTTCCAATCCATATCAAATAGAACACCTCCATGACCCTGTTTAAGCACAACCTAGAAGGCTGGATAGGAAACTGTAAATTTCTGCTGGGGATTGCTCTGCTTTATCCTGGACATGGATAGTTCTTGTTAGAAAAACCTTGGCATAGACAAAATCTCTCATTTAGTATTATATTGGGATTTAACAGCTAGGCTTGTAAAGAGCCTCAGGTCAATAGCCTAGTAGCATCCTATGACCCTAGAAACCTACATGTATATTAGTATTATTATCAGTGCAACATTTAGTATGACTCCCAGCATCTTTTCTATGGATACCATACATATGTTCAATTCCCTTCTAAGTGTATTCAGTAGTGTTACAAATACATTTAATTTCACAGAACTATTCTGGATGAATTACCAAATAATGCACTTGCTACTTTGAAGTGAATGGATTAATCTGTTGTCATTGGGTTATTCTTTTGGGCTGCAGTAATTATTCTTACTGCTTAACTGAAGCTGAATTTATCAACCTGGCAATAATTTGGACTGTGACAGAGCTATCTCTTAATATTGGAATATCTTATTTATTTTAATGTTGTTATCCAGGAAAATGAATTAGTCAAAAAACTGTTTTCAGCCATAACCCCCCGCCAAAAAAAAAAAAAAAAACAGGAAAGGCACACAGTTATGAAATAGTATATACAGAAAAACACAAGTATATATCAGTGCCATAGCTAAACAACAGTGAAAGCAAATTTTATAGCTTCAAGCAAAGACATCAGTAGGTACATTATGGTAATTAAAATACATAACATTGCGGTGCAAATAGTTTGTTTCAGCATTCACAATAAGTTGAGAGAAACCTTTTTTACAATGCCTGTTATGGTCTTGATTCTAGTAATGCACTAACTATTTTTAGAGAACAGCTGGCATATATTTATTTAAAATATTTACAGGGAATGAATTTTTCCAACAACCGTAATCTGTATATGTATGACATATTTACTAGGTAGATAGGTTGAAATACATATTTTTTACAAATAAATATTCACTAAGTAGGAGTATAGTGCATTTCTAGTATAATGTCGCCATTAACATTATATCATTTATGTTTAAAGCTATCCATTAAGCAATCCTCTAGAGATATTTAATTAGATCGTATCAAAAGAATACTACTCAGGCACAGCTGCTCATGCATTGAAGCTATAAAAGATGTTTCTGTGGACAGACAACACACTGTAAAGCAACATGCAGTGTAAGTAAGACTGTGGACTACAGGTGCAAGACACACCACTAGTAAGTAAAGGAAACGTGTTTTCTAGAAGTCAGTTATAAAAAAAAAGCTTATAAAACTTAATTCAACAAAACTGAATAGATTAGCAGTCTTTCCCCCAAAAATTACTCATATGTGGCTCTTGGACTAATACATTATGAGAAAGACCAGATGGTACAAATGTGAGGATGTTTAAAGATCGTGGTTAAATCCCTGATTTCATTAAGCTGTAAAAAGCTGGAGGAGGGTATGTGTAGGTACTCGATGGTAGTTTCATATGACTGTTGCATCTAAACCGTGATCATCTGAGTGGTGTGCTTAGCTGGTCTAGGATCTGAACTACAGCCAAATGCATGCACATGCTCAGTGAGTAAGCATTCTTATGCTTTTTCTTTTTTTCATTTTGATGTCCATTACATAATTAAATGGGCACATGTACTGGAAACATACAGAAAACAGCAAATAGCATCTGAGAATGAATAACTTCTGAGTCTGCCACATTCCTATACACCCAGTGTTTATGCCTATTCTTTTGAACCACTAACAGGTAATCGTTCTGTGTGCCTGTCATAATACTTTGTATCCTGGAGAATAGGGTTCATTGGGTAAACACAGCAATAACGTGAAGGTCTCAGGGACAAGCAGGGCCTTCAAAAGGTTGGTGAAGGTAAGCCCACGTCCATGGGAAATGAGACATTTCCACAATCAAATTTCCAAACAGAAATAAAATATAGTAAAACCTTCCTTCAGATGATGAGCTAAATTCAGTGTGCTATAAACAGTATATTCTTTTTGAAATGTATACTTCTAAATAATGCATTCTCTTTTACTCTTGGTACTTCTCTTTTCACATCAAATTGTAAATAATGTCATTATGCTGACACTTTTATAAATATGCACATGGATGAACATCAGAAAGAAATGTAAGTCTGAAATATAATAACTACATTTTTCATGCTTTCACTGTATAGATTTATGCAGTAGAAAGGGAGAGCTCAGAAAATGCAGCTGTTAAAATTATATGTAGAGATTCCACAGACAATTTGTATCTAACATTCATCAGAACCTTTGTACACATGTCCTTTCACTAAGATCAGTGTACTACACCCTCAGACACAGTATGGGATTAGGGGCATATGGACAGTTATGAGCACACTGGAGGCTTACACCTGGACTGGAGATACTATATCATTAGAGGTGTGCAGGGAATTTGCCTCATATATAGGGGTACAGGATGCTTGCCTTGGACAACAAAACTGAAATTTGGGCATGCCTGTGTGTTTCAAATGTTTATTCAGCTGGATGCTAGGTCAAACGGAATTCATTGAACACCTGTTCAGCCTTGTGAAGTGTGCAACTACATGTAAATTAGGTCTATATTAATGTAATATTCAACACAGAATTTAAATGCGTTTACCATGAACAATCATATCTCATTTAATAGACATATGATTACTCGACCGTGAAACACCTAAAATCTATGGAAGTTGCTCCTCAAAAGAGTGACATTTCCGCAGCCAGAAATCATAAGAACATTTTTTTCAGAAGGACAAGCCCCTTTACAGTCCCCAACTTGGGGGGGGGGCAACCAACCACACCCCTAAGTGTATACATCCCAGCTCCAAGATTGTACAAACTCAGAGGAGGGGGAGAAAGTGACAAAAATTCAGCACACACCTTTTCAAAGTTTTCTGAGTCTAACTGCCATTTTAAGAAGTCAGCAACCTCCTAGAAATGATGTTCTGAGGTTCAATCAATTGGATAATGACAAACAGCATGTTTACTAAATCAAATAGCTCAAAAATGCTTAATGATATTTTGTTTACCTCTGAGAATTAAAAAAGCTGCCATAAATGTTACAAAAATTGAAAGGCTTACTTTTGAATCATTAGGTGAAGTTTTCTGGTCACTCCATCAACACTAATTAATGACTCAATCAAATTCGACAATGCAAACAATCTTGGGTTAACATACCATTGATAATATTTTGCGGTTCATACTCAGGACCACACATTGGTATCACAAGTCTGTTACTGAAACCATGACGTCAGCAACACAGATAATTTGCCACGTTAAGCTGTTGTGTACAGAAGCTGACCAAAGGTATTGCTGTGCTACAGAAGTGATGTCATCATTTATTCATACTACACAGGTGCAGTCCTATGCAGTACAAAGGACTGCAGCACATTTCTCATGCAGCATATGAGCTCAACTGCAAAAAATGTAAGATTTCTTATATCTCTAGCCAGATAAGATTTTTCCTAATTAAACTGTTCATGGTATTGAACAGTCTTCTGATGCTAATTACTCAGAAATAGGATAACAATAATGACATATGCCATTACAATCTCATTTTTAATTACAAAGACAAAAAAAAATAAAGAGAAGCTTTTATTTAATCTGTCATGAAAGCATATATCTGAGATGCATAGACATATGCTGCATGAGTGCTCAGAGGTAATGTTCAGCAGTTAGCGTCATAGAGCACCTCATGGCTATCAAGGCAATGTATTATACATGGCCAGTAATGAGGGCTTACACAAATTAATGTTTCAGGTTAAACATTTTTGATGAGTCAATGACAAAAGTATTCTACCCTATTGAAATTGGGGTGTGACTTTATAGCAACTTTAATTTTTTTAATAAAGAAATGCTGATGAGTGACATAGCACAGTATTTTTCACCTTCTGGAATATATAAAGCTTAGTATAACTAGGGTAATTTGGATAGTGTTTTTTTTTTCTTTATCTCCTTACCTTTTTGTTTGATATCTAAATGTGTTTATTATATGATTATAAAAGTAACTGAAAAGAATAACTAATGCAAACAGAGTCTGACTTGTCTACATTTGAAGTTCCAGTTTTGTAGCTAGTATAGTTAAGGGCTGAGTTTTTGATGGGTGACAGTTTGAAGTGGTCACATGGCACTGTTTTTTCACTAAAGCAACTTAAGCCCTTATTATTTACAGTGTTTTTCAAATAAATGGATTCTATCACTTTGCAGATTTTAAAATAATGAAATATTAAACCCATATACTTACACCTTATCTGATCAGATCAAGCACTTAACTAGCAAAAAGTCTTTTCTAAGATACCTGAAATCAAAAGTTTTGCAATTTAAGGATTAAAACATTTTCATATATTTCAAAATATCTATCAGTCTAATCTTTTATTCAGTGTTATTTGTTCATTTTCAAAATCATTACTGATATATTCACATCTCCACATTCCAAATACATGCTGTAGTCATAGTGGTGATCTTCAAAACTGCCTGTAAGTACACATGCTGTGTGTGTGTGTGTGTGTGCATGCATGCGTGTGCGTGCGTGCATGTGTGTGTGTGCTTGTGTGTGTGTGTGTGTGTGTGTGTGTGTGTGTGTGTGTGTGTGTGTGTGTGTGTGTGTGTGTATGTGTGTGTGTGTGTGTGTGTGTGCTTGCACCATGGGAGCGACTGGATAGGCTTTGGTTATCCATGATTCTCAAACAGATAAAATGGTTATCAGGCAATAAATGAATTAATAAATTAAATAAAAGGCTATTCAATACCAAAACTGTTAAGCATTGTTTAATTTAACTAACCCAGCCATCCATTTTATAAATATCTTGAAATGGTGAGGCTAGCTGTAGTTCTAAGCTAAGCATGATAGACCAGATTTCCCTAACCCCAGCAACAGTCTTAAATTCACCTTGCAGGATCTTGTACGGTTTTCTGGCACTTCCAAGCAATCAGACAGATTTAATGCCATTAGCAAGTCCTCTGTTTACCACAAAGTCATTTCACAGTGGTGTCTGCCTAATACACCTCCCATTTCAGCTGCCTGGGGGAATCCTCACAAGGTGACATAAGAAATTCAACTGATCCCAGTCATCACGGAGGAACAGTGGCTTTATCGAGATGTACACCTGGATTGCTAAGCTCTTCACTCAGTTATAAAGAGTGAGATCAGCTGCCCAGCAAAGTAACTGCATTTCTGCTACTTGTATATGTCATCTGAACCTATTAGTCATTATCCAGTTCTTTTAACCATCGAGGAAGATGGGCATGGACTTTCAGGTAAATGAAAGCTTCTTCTTATGACGCTAGTCTCACTTCACCATTATAGTCCTGAGCATTACATGCAGAGTACTGCAATCGCAACAAATCAACTTTTCAGTCTCCTGGTCTGATTTACCTTCCCTTGTAAACAAAAATGTAATATAGTTAAACTCCTCAACTTATTGCTTCCCCTTGACGTGCATAAATCAATAAACACCTTTCTAGAAGAAGACACCATCCACAGTATGTTTCTGGAAGAAGGCATGAACTCTGATTTGGAGCTGCTGATTTTCGTCTTAGCCATTTTGTACTCAGTAGTGAATCACAGTAATGCTCATTGGATATCACAGTTATTTGAAGTTGAGGATAGCTTCATGTAAACAACAAAATTTCATCCTACATTTCCCCAAACTGAGTATTTTCCTGATCTTGAATGTACGCTATCCATGAACAAAATAAATGCAAAACAAATGAGAGACTAGGACAGGAGACAATGCATGACATTTGGAGGCCTACATCTGTCTTGATCAAATATGACTCAAACCTGTGAATGTAGCACTGTTTTCAGCTCTGAAATGCAGATATCACATGTGTATATGGATCAGTACACATATTGTCCTAATGTAGTGGCTGAATGAAGTGCTGAGACTCAATATTCGCTCACCAGGCACTTTAGTCCAACTTAATAGTTGAGTCTCATAACTTCATTCAGCAATTAGATAAACCTATAGCAATGGTGGCGTCACTATAGTCACATATGATACATCTCCCATATTTTAAAGATATAAGCTGAGATACAAAAAATATATTGTATTCAGATTTTATACCATTGATTCTGGTATAAAATACAATTATACAATGACTGCTCATTGCTATTCAAAAACAAGCACACTGACTGGACAGTGCAGCCAGTGTGCTCATTGTAAACTGAGCATATACCAATCGAAAAAAAAACATCTGGCCACTGAAGTACTATTGAGTGGCAACACTTTCTATTGGTATATAATAAAAAGACCTGTGAGTCGATAAAGCCACAGCTTTATTGTAAATGTAGAATCACTGACTTAGCTCTTTCACCCATAACATTGGGCTTCTTCAGAGTCAGTTACACTCAAATAAATCAGGACTTTTATAGTCCTAAACAGGCAATCAGCCAACAAAAAAAAATCCATTAAAATCAATTATCCAATTAACCATTTAACCCAACCCCTGATGCAAAGGAAAAAAAAAACAGCACAAGAAATACTATGATAAAACCACATCTTAAAACAGAAAAATAGTTGTAATAAACTGTTTCATGTAAACCCCTTTGGTGAATACTTTGTCCAAGGGAAGTTAAAAGAAAGTTAAATATATAATCATCTGTTAAATAAACTAGGATTTGTGTTTCAATACACTTTCAGTACAAATGTTTTCATTAATGCCTGGTGTTTTTGGTGCATCCAGGCACAACTGCCATAGACATTCTCTCATCTCTAGTAAGGTTTTAACATCACCTCCCATGTCTTTTTTGGGTACCCTGTCAATGACAAAAAATATAAAATTTTGTAGTTGCCACACTTCTTACTGTGGTTAAATAAAGCACTTGCAGGCTTCTTATTTTTTATGTCTCTGTTGTGTTCCAAAATACGTAGCTTTAATTTACGTGTGGTCATTCCTATGTAAAATGCCGGACATGATAGACAGGTGGCTACATATACTACTATGTCAGTATTGCAATTGCAGTACCCTGGGCAGTTTAGTATTCTTTTGTAACTGTCTATGTGTACATAAGGTCCATCATTAATAAACTTGCAAATACTGCATGTACCACACTTACTCATCCTTGAGATGTTGCTATTAGTTGCCCCTACACCTCTTTCCAACAGCTCTTTCACGTTGGAACCCCTTCTGTTAATGAATCTCGGGCTTGGACCCAATACTTCTTTTAAGTCTGAAGGAAATACTCTGTCCCATACTGTCTGGATAATGTTCTTAATTTTCATACCTGAATTGCTATACTCCAGCACCATTGCCATAGAGTTGTTAGTAGTAAGTATATTAATCTCAATGGTATTAGATGAACCAACACTTCTACTTGAATCAAAGAGAATAGGTCTAAAATTACTGGTTCTTCTCATTTTTACATCCTTACTTAACTTAGTCAGTAAATCCATTGGATACCCTCTATTTGTGAACATGTCAATAAGCTTCAGCAGTTCAAATATAAGACAGTCATCCTGACTAATAAGCCTTGGCAATCAAATCATTTGACCCTTCACCACATTTTTCTTTTGAAACTGAGGGTGGCAACTCTCAAAATGTAAAAAAGAGTTGCTGTATGTTTTTTACGGTAAATGTTCGAATGTATATGGCCATTCTCTTTGTACAAAAGAATATCCAAAAATTCAATCCTATCTTCGTCCACATGACTTGTAAATTTTAGAAAAGTGGTCGTGTTATTCAAATAACTCTTGTTTTGAGCCCTTCCACAAAATCAGTATGTCATCCAGGTACCTTAAGTATGTCATGATCTTTGACATATAAACAGAATTAAACACGTGTTGCTGTTCCTATTCTGCCAACACCAGGTTAGCATAGATGGGTGCACATCTGGCACCCATCGCAACCCCTTTCATCTGCTTGTAGTATTCCCCATCAAGCAAGATGAAATTATTGAATAATACCAATTCTAACAAATCCACAAGCAGGCCTCTTTTTACATGGTGTAAAGCATTGTACTTAGCCAGACTGTTGTTAAAGCTATCAATTCCAATATGGTGGGGGATCACTGAAAATAAGTTGACTACATCTACAGTCACAAACCAAAAGTCGTAGCAACAATTTAAATTCCTGATATTATCAAGGCAATGCCAAGACTCCCTTAAAATGCATGGAACATTGTTCAACACATTCTTGCAAGTGATGTCTATATATGATGCTAGTGGTTCTGTTTTGGAGCCCTTAGCAGCTACAATGGGCCTAAATGGTGGCGCTAATTCAGTGATTCTACATTTACAATAAAGCTGTGGTTTTATCAAGTCATGGATCTTTTTATTCTAACTAGTTTTCGTTCAACTTGTTGGTCTGGTTTTATTGCTTTGTTGACCCGATTCTATCAACTTTTTGGAGCTGAAAAGCTAAAAGAATGTTGGATTTTGTTTTTCTTTGGAGCTGACTAGCACAAAGTAACTTGGCTTTTTTGGTTTAAGAAACCCAGAATGGAGTGGTTATTTGCCCAGTATGTAGACTTATCTAAACAAATTATTTCTCTGCTGCAAGTAAATGGAGACAACAGCTTGGAAGGATGACACAGAGTGGATGAAGGAAGGATGTCAACACCCCTTGATTTTGAGACACTGTTGGCCCGTCCTTTTGATAGAACTGGTATGGACATGATGCGGATTATTATTCGCAACAATACTGTTAAACTACCTAAACTAAAAGTTGAACTGTTAGCTTTATAAAACAGTATACTGAATGACTTATTATTTGATATAAACAAAGTACGTTTCAACAAAAGTTTGGCAGACACTGACAGGTTTGTTAAGGTTGGTCCGGAGAGAAAGCAAAAAAAGATTATGAGAGATACTACTGACTACAGAGAAAACAGGGCTTACCCCTCTAAAAGGAGGGTTGATGAAGCACCCAGAGACATTCTTAATGAGTCAAACAGAGTTCCTAAAGAGGAGCTTAATGTGGTACAGACTGACACTTGTAAGGACAATGAACATTTTTTAGACAACCAACCCCCACTGAGGCGCTCAGACTGTTTAAGGAACCATGCCCAGTATCAGAATCGTACAAACACGACACCAATGAGAAGGTACATATATCGACAGAGGGGGAGATGGGGGGGTTCATTCCAAGGTCGCTACAATCAGTGGTACAACTACCAATCGAACTTCAGCAATTAGACCTTGGCAGTGTATATGATGAGTTGTTGGATGACAATATTGATCCTGGCATCCCTATTTTGAACAATTCTGCTGTTGAATCTGAACATTGGGATGACAGAAGTTTGGACAATGCAATATGTTGTAAACAGGAGGGTGACAAAGATTTTACAATTTATAATTTTTCAGATCTAAAGATTACTGAATATTATGTCAGCTTGTTGAAAAAAGGTTTTTATTTTATTCTCACCCACAGATATGAGGTTGGGAGACTATTAATGAGTCTTAAGCTGTATTATAGGATTCTCAATTTATGGTTATTTTTTATAAACAATCCAAAGTCTGGCAATGACTGTAACTACTTGAGTTTTATGAGAGCTAGTGTGTTCATTCCACCGCACAATCCAACAGTTTTGGTATTTGAACGGTTGTGTGAAGCCCAAATTAGGAGATGTCTGCAATATGAAAAAATGTCCAACGACAATTTATCCAGTCCTGAAAAATTTTGTTTGAGACAGCTCACACACACCAACCAGTACAGAGTTATGAAACCAGACAAGGGTTGGGGGGGTAGTCATCATGACTAACACAGACTATGCCTGTAAAATGCAAGTACTATTAAATGATGCGGAAACCTATGAGAGGGTTTCTAGGTTTGATGTACAAAGGGCGCATGCCAAAATTGATTGGCAGTTATATGAATTTATGTGTGATGGGATAATTTCTAATGAGGAGTTTAGATATCTTACAGCGGAGAACCCCATTATTCCCTCCATTTTTGGTATCCCCAAAATTCATAAAAATTTAAATTTTCCACCATTTAGGCCCATTGTAGCTGCTAAGGGCTCCAAAACAGAACCACTAGCATCATATATCGACATCACTTGTAAGAATGTGTTGAACAATGTTCCACACATTTTCAGGGACTATTGGCATTGCCTTGATATTATCAGAAATTTAAATTGTGGTGACGACTTTTGGTTTGTGACTGTAGATGTAGTCATCTTATTTTTGGTGATCCCCATCATATTGGAATTGATAGCTTTAACAACAGTCTGGCTAAGTACAGTGATTTACACCATGTAAAAAGAGGCCTGCTTGTGGATTTGTTAGAACTGGTATTATTCAATAATTTCACCTTCTTTGATGGGGAATACTGAAAGCAGAGGAACGGGGTTGCGATGGATGCCAGATGTACACCAATCTATGCTAACCTGGTGTTGGCTTTGCACTGACTTAAGATCAGATGTTAAATCTTATTGACCTGAAGTTCTGAAAACCAAAGACATTTGCTAGCATTTCTGCATTTGCTCATGTCTTGCCCGAGCAAATCAGCTCCAAATCAAAGATCATGACCTCTTTCAGAAACGTATAGTGGACAGTGTCCTTTTCCAGAAAAGTGTGGATTGATTTATGCATGTCAAATTCAAAGCAAAGATATAGCTGGCTAACTATCTCATTAGTTGGTTTCAGAATTCCTGGATTGCCATCATGTTCAATCCAAACTGAAGATTGAAAAAAAGTCCTCAGAACTGCAGAACTGGAGTAAGGAGCTTTTACAAGGTCCTTGTGTAGACATTTATGCAGCAACAATATCAGAAGCTGCTTAATAAATGTTAGTACTGCACTTGCCCCCAACCAGCAATTCTGTTGAGGTACTAATTGTGTCCTTGGACAGCTTGTGCCCTGAAGTATTTGCCACCTTTGCCCTTCACTAGCTATATTATCGATGAAAAGTTATAATACAATAGCTAAAGTCTTCATAAAGTGCTATTCCTTTATAAAATTGGCAGTGTCTTACAATTAGACAATCAATAAATAACAGGAATAATTCATTCATTAACTCATTTATAAAATATCAGACATCTGGCAGCTTACATGCATCCTTATATTCATGTGCTGTCTGCTATTACCTTATACAGTAAGTCACTTAATTTAAGAAGTCAGTCCCCAGAAATATCATGACAGAGTAAGTAGCTATGGGTGGTAAAGAAAAATGCACAGAAAGACAGGTTATATGTGAATGAGTTAATTCACATATTTACCATTTAGCCTAGGCCTTTCTGCCAAAGGTACATGGCATACATTTTTGATAGTTGTCACTGTTATTGTCATAATGCACATTAACACCCATAATTGCTTTTAGGAGCTTGATAGATATTCAGGTTATGTATTATTTCTGCTTTATAGTCATTCTTTGAAGAGCTATCTGAAGTGCTTGGTAAAATGTTAACAGTGTATTCTGCTTACTTACATATCGCTAAAGCTTAGGATACTATACCACACAAGGGAAAAACTGACAAAATGTACTATTAACAGTATGCAATTTAATGGCTAAAGCACTGGTTTACCAACAAGACACAATAATTTGGGGGACTCAAAATAAAGGTTGCCACATGTGTCCAAAAAGACTATGTACTAGGACCACTTCTATTTGAATTACTCTTCCCCACCATAAAATTTGGAAATTGGCTTATGGAGACTAAATATGCTAATATGCTAATGACTGCAAACTGTGCTGCATAATTATCTCAATTAAAAAAATGTCAAAATTCTCCAAGAGAGCCTACAAAATGCATAACTGGTGCAATAGTTGTAGTAAACTTAGTGACCTCAAATTTCATCATCATCTTCTTTTGGCTGTTCCCATTAGGGTTCGCCACAGCGGATCACCTGTTTCCATTTCTTCCTGTCCTCTGCATCTTGCTCTGTCACACCAACCACCTGCATGTCCTCTCTCACCACATCCATAAACCTTATCTTAGGCCTTCCTCTTTTCCTGTTACCTGGTAGCTTCATCCTTAGCATCTTTTTCCCAATATACTCAGCATCCCTCCTTAGCACATGTCCAAACCAATGTAATCTTGCCTCTCTGGCTTTGTCTCCAAACCTTCCAACCCGGGCTGACCCCCTAATATACTTATTCCTAATCCTGTCCACCCTCGTCACACCCAGTGAAAATCTTAACATCTTTAACTCTGCCACATCCAGCTCAAACTCCTGCCTATTTGTCAATGCCACTGTCTCCAACCCATATAACATACCTGGTCTCACTACCCTCTTCTAGACCTTCCCTTTCACTCTTACAGGTACTCGTCTGCCACAAATCACTCCTGACACTCTTCTCTACCCAATCCATCCTGCCTGTGCTCTCTTCTACACCTCTCTTCCACACTCACCGTTACTCTGAACTATTGACCCCAAGTATTTAAACTCATCCACCTTTGCCACCTCTCAAATTTAATGTCAGTAAATGTAGCATCATGAGACAATGAAAAAAGGCTACAGGTTATGATTACATAATAAACAATTGGATTAGAAAAATGACAATACAGATCTAGAAAACAGTAAACAACATGTTAAATGTTGACCACTGTGTATCTGCAAACAAAGCATATTTTTTAACCAAGCTAATTTTCAAAGGCAAGTTGACTCACTCCAGGAAGAATATTGTAGCACTTTATACCTTGTTGTCTGGGCCCAGTATTGACTGCAGTGATGTGTTGCATAACATTTGGTTGAGCCATTCAAAATAGCCTTAAAAGGTATGGTTCTTTACTAGAAAAATCATAAAGCCTGCAGTATTTAGGCAAGCTTCAGGATTATATTTTGTTTCTTAAAGTTTACTAAAAGGTGACCTCAGTGGGTCTATATCATATGACCAAATTGCACAAATTGCGAACACTCATAATATCGAAGGTACCGGACTTTGAAGTGCTTTTTCTGAGATTGCAGTACAGTGAAGAATGGGATATTTGCCCTTTCCTCACTGTAATGTGATCTCGGAGTTTGAAAATATATTTAGCGGGGGTGTGGGGGGCACAGCACACTACAATAGGAAGTTTGAGGTCCAGTACGTTTGAAATTTTGAGCATTCGCAGTTTGTATGATTTGCTTATATGATATAGACCCGACCTCAGTCTGGTCTGTAAGACAGTTTCTGATTCAGTTCTATTTGAAAGTCTATGGCTGGAACACACCACTGGGGGAGCTAAAACCAGATAGTGGAGCATAATACTGAAAGGTAAATACCAATAATATAACACTGTAATTGATGCGTCACGCATCACCATCCAAGATTATGGAATAAGCTTTACCTGAAAATTACAAGTCAGTCATTAACTTGATTTAGAATACTATGATCCTTGTTAGGTGCATTTGTGCATAGCATAGCCTTCTGCTATACCGTGAGAAATGTTTCTGAATTCCAGACATTATTAATTTTGCACAGGAAATATTTTCCTTGTAAATTAATTTTAGAGTCCATACATAGGCACACATGGTTTAAGCTACTGTGAATGCATTGAACTTATGATAGCCTGTAAGCATACAGTATTCAAAAGATGACCACTTAAAATTATGTTAGATTTATCCTTGTCTTCTAGAATATCAGTCTTTTACCATACAAAGCATCTAGTAATATTATGTAAAACTGACACAAAACTAAGTGAAACCTTCATAAAATGCTATGTGAAATTTATTTCCTGGTTCTATACTCTAATAGAGGTATTATGCTCAAATCAGAGAACCTAATGAATGCTATAAATAATAAACATATTAATTAATTAATTCATTCATTCATTAATTCATTTATTCATTCATTCATTCATTATCTCTCATGTGTAAAATGTAACACACATCTTTCTGTCAGAGGTCTATAGCACATCTTTATTAGATTTTTTGAAACCAAATACATGTTCATATCATTTGCCATTTCTACTTTGTAGCATATCTGTCAAAATTAATAATTACAAGTATGCATACTGGAAGATGAATCCATTGGTTTGGAGAATATTGTAAGCATAGCATATTTTTTTTCCAGGCCGGCACCTTTGTCCAGATATCCATTCATCTTTCTATCTCTTTCTCTCTCTCTGTCTCCCTTATTTCCTTTCATCCTTCCCTTCATCCTTCCTTCCTTTCTTATGCTTCCTTCTTCTTTTCTTCTTTACTCTTTTCTCTCTCTCTCTCTCTCTCTCTCTCTTTCAAGTCACCTCAAACCCTGGTGTTATCAGTATGATCATAATAATTTACAGCCAGGGTCAGTATCTCCCACTTAGGCTGAAACTCTGCATTGTTTACAGTGTGCACTCTGGTGCCAGTTGTGCAGCTGGAATCATATCAACTTTTCTGAGAGAGTACAGAATCCTGGATCTGGAGCATGAAGGCATAAAGCCCTGACTATAACAAATATACTCTATGTTCAGATAGTGTCCCTGGCACTAGATGAACCACATGTGGGGTCAGGGTGAGTAGCAGGATTGGATTGCCCATTCCAGTGGAGAAAATGTTGGCAATTCCTAGCCTGGCTATGCTGCAGTGCGAGTGGAGACATGAACACAAAGTCATGGACCTGAAGGATGTCGGCTGTTAGTATCTGAAGCCAATGAGAGTATCTCTTGGTGGGCATGTATGTGGGAGCCCTCACACATCATAAGAAGGTCACTGGATTCTCTGTGATGATGCAATGCCTATGTCACCATCAAGGGGAGGGGTTAAAGCAGGTGTAGGGTAGGGTAAATATGTTGTGACGACAGGCGGTACTGCCAGCACAGCAATCTGGAATTTTGTAAATAATTATATGTCATTGGTGAATATCAAACTGATTTCTACAAGATGCTTCTGTTACAAATGTATTAGAAGTGCATGTCATGTGCATATCAAACTGATTTGTTCAGACATTTGTGTTGAAAAGGTATGTGTAAAGTGATTGTGTTTGAAATGTATCCACAGTGTGCCCTACTGGAGAGAACAGAAAGGTACATGCACTATTGCAACTGTTTAAATGCATATGTTTTAAGAGAGGAAACTGGGTGACAGGAGGTTAACCTCAGTCCAGCAAACTTTAAAATATACCTGAAATTAAATCACTTTATGGGCTTGGCCATAAAGATGCTATCTCACAGGTTTCAAAGTAGCCAGAATCCTAAAGTCTGTACTAGGAAGCTTTCTGTATTGTCCTTGAGGTAAACAAATTACTACTCTGGAAAAGTCGAAATATGAAATTGTTTTATGGCTTCCTGCACCTGCCACAGATCTGAGCGAAAGTCCTTGTGTATGTATTATTACAGGTAGGTGCGAAAGCCTGCCAGCTTCCAGCAGTGGGGGTTTGCATGGAAACTAGAAGCCAGATGACCAAAAGTGATGTCATTCTGCAAGCTATCATAGGGGTAATATTTTAGATATTATTTTGAGAAGTCCCTCAGTGAGACTGAGCATTCTGTATTCTGTCTTGGGCCTGATAACAAAAAGGACCAATCACCACATCATCTGCCTTGCTCTATTAAGTAAATAAGAATAGTGATTCTCTTAGATTCAGTCAGGAATATAGTGAAGCTTACTTTAGATATTGTTTTTCCTTTATTTGTCTGCATCTGTCCTTCAATGTTATTTTAAATATTTCATGTGATTTTGAACTCTGATATCACTGTGAATTGATATTTAGTATTGTCTTATTCTTTTATTGTTTATTATTAAATATATTTAAACCTTTCATTGTGGCTGATCTTTGCAGAGATATATACGTTTTGAGAGTATTTGCATATCTGTTTGGTGACATGGTGTGGGCCACTCCTAATAGCCTTGCTTTTGATCACACTACCAAAAACCTTACTAGAACTCGCCACAACCAAATCCACAGTAAAGCACAGCAATAAAGTTCCAGTAAATATGCCACGATCCAAACTGATGTATATTAATGTTTTTATTCGATAAAACAATATATTATATACACCAATACAATACATATTTAATATTGTTTATATTAATTCTTATTGTTTTTAAGATATAAGGTTTTTATTTCTAGAATTTTGCAAATTGCAATAATTCTTTTATATCTTTTTATATATCAAATAGTAGATAACATGTACATATGGTTATGTATTTGGAATTATAATACATATTCATACTGATACTTAGACATGTTACTTTAAGTGCATATTAGATGATTAATTATTCAATTGTAAAATGGCGGGCTTTAAAGTATATAAACTTCATTAATTTGTGGGATTATTGTTCTGATGAAGTCTACATTTTTGTAGATGAAAGCGCTAAACCTACTGTGTTGTTTTATCGAATAAAAGAATTAATATAAATCAGTTTGGATCGTGGCATATTTACTGGAACTTTATTGCTGTGCTTTACTGTGGATTTTGTTTTGATCACACTACCATTTGTATTAATATTAATTTCACTCAATAAAATTGGACACTCATTGTTAATGGCCTTAAAGTAATTGGCAAGGGGTTCTGGTGGCAGTGATAACTATCTTATAGTCTGTGCAGAAGGGGCCATAGCTAGCAAACCTGTGCCAGCCTTCACCAGGTGTGTGTGTGTGTGTGTGTGTGTGTGTGTGTGTGTGTGTGTGTGTGTGTGTGTGTGTGTGTGTGTGTGTGTGTGTGTGTGTGTGTGGTGTGTGCAAATCAAATCTTAAAGAGTGTGTGTGTGCCAGGTACTTGGGCAAGGACACCAAAACACTGGTTGAACAGAGAGTGCTGGAGGACTTGACTTGGAACCCTGGCTAAGGACTCAACTGTACAGCTGTGCCATTGGAGAATCTTATTGGGGATCTGGAGGAAGAGAGAGGAACCAGCCCCCAGACTGACTGTGTTCCCTATGTGCTCTTAAGGGAAATTTTATGTGCTTGATTGTTCTAGATGCAGAAAGATGCATCTGGAGGTACTGTGTGTGTACCTGTTATCCTCCCAGTGAACATTCCTCACAAGTGCCAGTGGTGAAGATTGGGGCTCCTTGATTACTGGTCCAGAGGTAGAGGGGCATTACATATGTTTCCATTGTTTACTCTAAAATGGTGTATAATAATTAGAAATATGAATTTCTGTTGAGTCTAGCAGGACAGATCTTCCTCCAGGTCTTCCTCCCCAGTCCTGCTCTTGAAGATAAGCCAGATTTACTCAATAGGTGTGGCAGAGTGACACTGGTCATTGCCAGATTAGAGGAAAAGGTTTCCTTCTGTCTCAGTCCAGGGCAATAAGCTGGAATCATCTGGCCATGACACAATGGTGACTACCCTATGCTAGAAAATGTGGGCATATTCATATGCTCCAAAGCAGAATCATGTCTGCCTGAATGACAGCATCTTCTGGACAGCTATTGCCCAGAGACTGTGTGGAATTCCCAGTTATGGACTGGGAGGAAGGCTTGATGGTCAAGAGGCATGGGGGCAAAAATCACCAATGGAAAAAAGATCATTATATAGGATATTCAAACTGATGTCACATTGTCATATTCTAGTTAGAGCAAGCTAATTTAAAAGTCTAAACAATTGTAAGAGTGGTACAAGAATGCCTGCATCACTTTCTAACCTATCCAGTCAGCTTGATATATTTTACCTGTTTGCTGAAAGACAGCAGATGTAATAAATTTTTCATTTCACTTTGTATGTATGAATACAACAGAAACATCTGCAAAATGAGTCTATACAGAGCAGTGACACAAGCAAATAAATGAACAGTAGCTGTTACAAAGTGTGTACTGAACCTTAGAAAATGTGCAGCAGCACTCTTCATAAGTTGTTTTCACAGTCAAGAATAATTAGTTACATTGTGTGAGTACATCTTAAATAAAAAAGTTGTAATGGGAGTATTTGGAATATATAGTCTAGGATGGCACAGTGAAACAACAATTACAGTTTCAACTTCCCATTCTGCCCCATTAGGCATCTGCATTATTCATTCAATCTTTGGCTAGATTACTTCCTGAAGAATAGGGATGTCATCTATTTGTCCGTGTGGTTTAATGCCAAGTTAGCCACTTTCATCTCACATCCCAAAGAAGGTGTGCATGCGTGTGTGTGTGTGTGTGTGTGTGTGTGTGTGTGTGTGTGTGTGTGTGTGTGTGTGTGTGTGTGTGTGTAATAGACTGGCATACTTTCTCTGCATTTAAACCACTGAGTGTCAGAATAGGCTATGACTCTCCCAAATGATTCTACAAAGGATAAAGTGGGTACCAAATAATGACTAGATGAATGAATCTAAATTGGCCAGCTTTTTTACTTTTAAATTATGAATCCTGCCCTCTTAAGCATATGATATCTTTTAATTTGAAGATAGGTTATTCATCATGACTGATTTACAATTATACATATATGGATACAGTGGCATTTGTTTGTTTGATGATATGCTGATGTGTTTAATGTCAACACAGTAAAGCTGAAACAGAAATTTCAACATGCTTCTGTACATCCACTGAGGTTACTCCTCTGAATATGCAAATTTCACAAAATTTGTTTATCGTTCTCAAGCCTCCCTGTACCTCCTACACCCCTTGCTAATTATATATACTAACTCCAAGATCACGCATTCCCCAACCCAGAAGACTGTGCAATCTTGCACATCTGTCGACCATATGCTTTACCAACCAAAGTGTGTCAACAAAATAGAGGTCACTTCAGCATCAAATCAACTAAGGTCATAGAATCCATATATCTATATCTATGTATATAACTCTATGAATATATATATATATATATATATATATATATATATATATATATATATAAAGAGAGAGAGAGAGGGAGAAAGAAACAGAGAGAGATTGAGGTGTACTGAATTTAACTGAAACTTCAGTAGATCAAAGATAAAAATAACAATAAAACACAGAAAACAATTGACATTACAGTGCACATACTGCAAGAAATTGTAAGAAATAACCTCCAACATGCAAATTAAAAACAAAGTTTTTTGCAGTAGTAAGCCTTCTTGCACCCTACATGTGGGAGGTCAATCCCCCACCCCCTGTTATTTAAATATACTACAACTGGGATTGGACAATATTATGGAATGGGCATATCTCCCAACCCTAGTATTATAACAAACGCACTCCAAAGTAGACAGCTTTCCTGATGACCAAATTAATTAGCCAGTAAATCTGTTGACTAAATCACCATTTGACCAGTGTTATGGCTCTCTCTCACATACACACACATACCCTCACACACGTGCACACCCACACACACATATACACACACACACACACACACACACACACACACACACACACACACACACACACACACACACACACACACACCATTTGGCAGCCTCATTGGTACAATGGGTAGCACTTTGGTGCAGAAGGCTCTGGGGTTCTATTGTTACACCAGGTCAATGGATTGCTGCCATTGTAGTGCAGCATAAAGGGATGCTGCACTCATAAAGGTGCCAACCTTTGGATGAGATGTTCAACTGAGGTCCCATCTGCTTGAGCTGGATGTAGCTCAAGTGGATATAAAAGATCCCATGACACATATTAAAATGAGCTAAAATGTTCCTTGATGCACTTGCTGAAATTCCCTTAGTAGTATAAATACCACCTTGGGTCTCCTGTGAAAAGCAGCTACTAGCCTAGTGGGACAAATCCAGTCAATATATATATGTGTGTGTGTGTGTGTGTGTGTGTGTGTGTGTGTGTGTGTGTGTGTGTGTGTGTGTGTGCATGTGTGCGCGTGTGTGCGTGTGTGCATGTGTGTGTGTTTATGTATATATGAAATTATCAATAATATGACATATGAAGGTCATCTAGGTGAATGATTTAATGCCATGTTAGAACCTTTATTTTTCAAGTTTGCCTTAAGGTAATGTACAGTGCAGAAATCACGTGATATGAATATATTTTTTTTCTTTTCAGATTCTCAGAATTATGACAACCGATTCTTCTGTTGTATGTGGACTGTAACATGGATTTTTATGACTTCATAGAAGGAATACTGTGCTTCCTAATGACTTTGCTTGGTGTGGTGGGAAACAGCCTCACAATTTCATTGTACATACACATTGCACTCAAAGATGGAAGACTTACCACTGTTGAAATAATACTGTCAGTACTAGCAGGAACAAACATGGTTGCTTTACTGTCACGTGGAATACCTGATTCTATGTTTGTATTTGGATGGGAAGGCACTTTTACAGACATACTGTGCAAGGTTATTTCCAGTGTGCATTTGTCCTCTAGGGCATTCACTATACGATTAACATGCCTAGTTAGCTGCTTTCAGTACATAACATTAAGTACTACATCAACTCAATGGTTGTTTTTAAAAACAAAACTGCAAAAACATATTTTGCTTGTCATTATATGCCTTTATCTAATAAGTTTGGCTTCCAGTACAGATATTCTGTTGTTTTCTATTTCAGATTCTAATTTTACAAGCTTAGAAAATGCTTATCGTATAGGACACTGTGTCAATGCATTACCAAGTAAGTTAATATTTGATGCTGTTGGGTACTTTTTTTTCATTAATGATCTTGTTGTTGTAATACTTATGATTTTGTCCAGTGTACAAATCCTGCTGATGCTATACAGACACAAGAAGAATGTCAGCAGCATCCGAAGCTCAGATCGGAACCTGAAAACTAGTGCTGAGAGCCAGGCTGCAAAGTCGGTTGTAACCGTAGTTATTCTGTATGTATGTTTTTTTGGAATTGGAAGTATAATATGGCTTCATCAGACTATAACTAACTTAAGCATTGGTTTTATTTCCTACATACCAGATATACTATGTCTGTGTTATGCATGCATTTTTCCTTTTGTTATAATTCTATTCAATAAAAAACTTCAAAATAAGCTGAAATGTTTTGCTAGAGACAAAATTCAACCACAAGAGTGTTCATGACAGTCTTTCTTATTCTAAATATCCACAGAACTCTGTATTAATTCAAACCTAATTCTAATTCTAATGTTTGAATGATCCTTAAATGTTGATTTCTGTTCTTCAGTTCTGTATTATTGTAATTGCCACTGTATTGCTCCTGTATTTGTTTTCTGTATGCTTATATAGTTGCATTTTAATATATAGAGAGAGTTATATTCATACATACCTATATATATATATATATATAGAGAGAGAGAGAGAGAGAAAGAGAGAGAGAGAAACCACTATAATGCTATTATGTAAGAAACTTTACTCAATAATATTTTTGTATGTAAGTTACAAAATGGAAGATGACACAGTAAGGCATCCTAGGACCTCTGCTAGACCTGCTGCATGTAGAAGTTTAGTCATCTAGCATTTTATGGTATAAAGACAGAAAGATAGGTCATCTCCTTTCTTAAATGATATACATTATGTGTACAAATGTTCTCCAAAGGAAGAACTGCAACATGCTAACATTTTTTTAATCTTGGATGTGAGGAGAAAGAACTCTCATTCAGGGCTTATGGCTTTTTATAATTTGTCTAGCACTCATTTGTCCTGTATTACGTTTTGTACAATATCAAATATAGAAGAAGGGCCTCTCAAATATAGAACTGATTATAGTAATATTGCATAATATGAAGGGGATTGTCATCTGTGTCTGAAACTGTTAATGAAATAGAAGTAGTTGGCATATATTGAAATACTGTTGTACATAGGTATGTGTAATTGTCTTATGAGTCAAGAACAAAAGCAAGAAATATGAAGAAGAGAAGCATAAGAAGAATAAAGAGCAAAAATATTGCTCTGGTACTAATGGGAGAATGGAGAAAATATATTACACAATGTATTGCTATACTATCTAATGAATTATATGGCATTCATTTCATTGGATATATAATCCAAGGCAAATGACTATATAATAAATATTTTCAGTTGTTTAATTTAAAAGAAAAGAGTGCTAAAAGTTTAATAAAGTGGCAATAATAATAAAAAGGGGAAAGAGAAGGAGAAAGAAAAAGGAAAGAAAGAAAGGAAAGGAAAAAAGTGGAAAAAGAAAAAGGAAACAGGAAAAGAAAACAGGAAAGAAGATAAAGAAATGTGGAAAAGGAGAAAGAATAGGAAAGAGGATAAATGGAAATGAGAAGAAAATAATGAGAAAGGGGAAAAGAAAGAAAAGAAGGGGAACTTAAGGAAGGGAAGGTGAAAGGGTGGAATGAAAAGAAAGGGAAAGAAAAATGGAAGAGAAGAGGAAAAAAGTTAAAAAGTTATACTTATCTTAACTAAGTCAGACATATTAATTATAATAACAATATGAATAGAATAATCTTGTTAAAGATGTAAGAAAAAGAAAATAATGGAAAAAATAAGAAGGGGAAGGGAAGAAGGAATATATTTTTAATGTGTATTTACTAATTTATAAAAACATTATTTTCAAGTTAGAGTAGTTTGTGGTTAGGATTTGTAGTGACAAAAGGATAAGAGCTTACATATTTTGTCTATAGACTTATATAGGTTAGGAACTTTTTGTATCCATAAATTGTATGATTTTACATATGTTTTGGTTATATGTTAGGTTGTTATTACTAATACTTTATAAATGTGTTGAATTGAAAACTGGAAGAAAGTATTTAACATTAATTGCATAAAATAGGAATAATCGCTTTCTAATTTACATGAATTGGTTTTCAGTAATTATATTAAATATTATTATAAACAATCTTCAATTTGATCAAAATGCAAACATTTTAAAAATAAAACATGAATAAGTTAATGTTAATAAATATTAATATAAATGTATTAAATAGTAACAATAAAAGAAAGGTGCTATTGAAATATTTAAAATTAAACAAAGGAGAAATTACATATTTGCAAGAAACATACTTACTGGAAAAAGATATGCATTTACATATGTAAGAGAAAAAGATATGCATTTACTACACAATCTTGGCTCTGAAATTTTTGTTTCTTCTTGTTTTAATAAAAAGAACAGGAACAATTGTCTTACAGGGAAAAAAATCACAAATTCTGCCAAAGATCTTAATACATTTGAAGACCATCAAGAAGTGATTTAAGCTGTAGTTATTCAATATAGTAATACAATATATGTATTGGCTAACTTTTATTGGATTCCTGGTTTGGGGATGAGTATGGCTAAAGATTAACAGGAAATATTGCAATGTTTACAGAAAGGTAGTATCATTATGGCAGGAGGTTTCAAATGTATATTAGAGAAAGATCATATAAGTTATAATTTTTTTTTTAATTTCTGCATTGGTTAAGGCTTCAAACAAATGGGTAGCTAATGACAATTTAAAAACTTAGCAATGTCTACAGAAAATAATAAATTATTTTTATTCATTATTTATATGTTTATAGAACTAAAACTCATATGAACAGAATTTATATTTTGCTATATATTAGTAGTACATTAGAAGTATCTGAAACTATACCATGTCTGCTTTTGGAACATAATGCTTATATATATATATATATAGAGAGAGAGAGAGAGAGAGAGAGAGATGCAGATATAGGTATATTTGAGAATGGAGATGGAGTCTAGAGATTTTTTAAGTAATATGTACAATTCCAATATATATGGCAAAACTGAAATAATTCAGAAAACATCTATTGGAACAATTTTTTAAATTTTTTTTGTTTAATGACAAAAAGTTAATAAAGTAATTTTATGGAATACTTTAAAAATTCATATTAGAGAAAAAATGGGTCTGTTAATAAAATTAAAGAATGGAATAAAGAGATAGCTAATATTAAAAATGAATTTCATAATGCTAGATTATAACACCAAAAAAGCAAGAAAAGATAACAAAACAAATAAACATATTAACTTCACAATAAAGTTAAAATAGCCTTAGAAAAATTTAAAAAACATAGGTATGCAATGTTATCTAAAAATACATGGATAAGCAATCAGAAGTAAACTAATGGAAGGAAAAGTGCAAATAAATAGTTTAATAAATCCATTAGATAATAAAAATACATCAGGTATAAGATAAATTATTTCAATTGTCAATGATTACTATGAAAAATAAATATTAACAATAGACATATAAAAGATCATATAAACAAATAATTAAAGAAAAATATTACTATTAAACTAAAAGAAAAACAAATAGAGGAAATATCAACAAAAAAACTCTATAAAAAGGGATCAAAGATGCAATCAAACAGTCTAAGAGTAAGAAAACATAAATTATTACCTAACAAAATACTTTTCCTGTTGGGCAAGGTTTTTGAATTAATATAATACCATTGAATTATTCTTCCCAATGGAAATTCACTTTAATTTCTCCAATTATAAAACAAGGGAATGATCAAAAACTAGTTATTTCATAGACTCATTTCACTATTAAATTTCAATTATAAAATCTTTGCAATGATACTAATAGACTAAGAGAAATTGCTGACATAATTATTAATAAAGATAAATCAGGATTTATCATGAATAGATTAACGTATGATAATATTAGGAGAGTAATTATAATAATAGATCTAGCTAATAATCAGAAGACAAAACAATTTTAATTAATACAGATGTTGAAAAAGCCTTTGATTCGGTAAACTGGAATTATTTATTTAAAACATCAATGGAATATAACTTTCTAGAGAGTTTTGTAGATTTAGTAAGGCATCTTTATATAGGATCTAAAACTTACGTAAAAAGATTTATGTTTATATCTCTGGAAGTTCAACTTCTTAGAAGAACAAGACAAGGTTGTCCATTATCACCATTGTTATTTGCATTATCAATAGAAATGTTTTCAAATAGTATTAGATATAATGAAAATATAGAAGGTTTTGAAGTTAATAAAGATTTTCAATCTAAAATTCAATTATTTGCTAGTGATACTAACAAATCAAACTAAGAAATTAATGAAAAATTCAATAAGTTTAAATTAGCTTTATTAATGAGCATAAATCATAACAAAACTGAAAATAGTTTAATTAATTCATCTATAAATTCTAACTTTACAAACAAATATAAAGTTTAGTAAGATAAAAATACATTGTGTATTTACCATTCAGGTATTAACTGTAATATTAATTATAATTTTAATAAAATTCTAAATGAAATACCCTTAATTCATCAATGGAGCATGGACTTCTTTACATTTGAGGAAAGACTAATTCTTATAAAAGAGGTTATATTACATAAAATACTTTTATGTTTTACAATCAATAGCTATTATTCCAAACAGATCATTAATACAAAAACTGAGGAAAAACATTATTTTTATGCCATCCAATAAAACCAAGAATTATAAAAATCATATAAGAAAATGAGAATATGGATGGATAAGCTTTCCAGATTTAGAATTGCTTTCTAGATTTAAAATTGTAATCTCTAGCAGCAATTATGAACATAGTTATACTATGGTTAGATCCTCATTGTTTTAGTCAGTGGAACAATATGCAATGCTTTAAATAAAATGGAAATAATGAATAATAAATTTTTGTCATTATTACAATATTATTTAAAAGGAAATATAGTAATAAACTTAGACTCAATTTACTTAAAATTGATATTGAATACTTTTAGAAATTATTTGTTTAACATTGTATACTTTAAGAAATAAAAATGTATAATATTTCTAATTTCATTTACAGCAGGATTTATAGAAAGCAAAAACCTTAATAACATAATTTCTCTTAAAAATAAAAATATAATAGTTTGATATGATTGTCTAGATAAGAATTTAACATCAGAACAAATGGTGAGAACTATAATATATATTATATAAATATATTATATATAACACTCATAGACTAACATTACATAGTTTTCTTGGAAATTGTAAGAGCCAATTGAGTTTTATGAAATAAAAAGAAACAGCATAACTTAAAAATGTTGGAACATTGTGTCTATACTATTTATGGAAATAATGCTTTTAAAGGAAGACTCAAAAAATTTATAAAATTATAACTGATAATAAAAATAGTTTTGATAAATTTTGGAAATGTATTGAATTAATAGAAGTAGAATATCTACTGGAAGAAAAAATAAAATGATCTGATATTAAAATCTGTTAGTCATGTTCATATATATACTGGAAAATCTTCACTTGGAAATCTATCCATAGATATCATGTGACACCCTTTAAAATATCAAAACTTTGTAAATTTGATAAATCTGTATGTTGGAGACATGGTAAAACAGTTAAAGCTAACTGGATACATATCTTTAAAGCTTTGAAAAACTGATAAATATTGGAAAGATATAAATGATTTCTTCAAGGCATTATGGACAGATAAATGTGTTATTATAAAAGTAACAATATTAATAAATGGTTCAATATAATCAAGTGTAAGTGGTAATCAATATTGTATATTTTGGGTACTTCTAGCTATTGCTAGACAAATAATTGCTAGAAATTAGAAGTCTGAGTCAATTCCTTTATTCAAAGTTTTTTTTTTGATCTAGTCACTGTTTTATGTAGCAACGAGAAAGAAGGAAATAGGTTATGATTTGAAAATGGAATTGTAAAACCTTGTTTGAACAAATTGGAGATTATATTAGTCAGATACAATGAAAATTAATGATAAATATTTATATTTAAATGAATTGAATGGTTTCTACTATTAAATGTGAAAACTTTAAATCTGTTCTTCCTAATACACACACACACACACACACACACACACACACACACACACACACACACACACACACACACACACACACACACACACACACATATATATATATATATATATATATATATATATATATATATACATATTGTAAGTATGTTAAAAGTCAATAAAATTATTTGGGAAAAAAAGAAAGTTTGGTTTCTTGCATTACTGATAATGATTATGTTTTTTTTTATATGGGATTTCACAAAAGCCTCTAAAAGCACACTACTGATGCATATAATGCTTAACATTTTTTTTTATGTATGTATGCATATATGTGTGTATGTATGCATGTGTGTATATGTATATGTGTGTGTATGTATGTATATGTATATATATGTATATATATATGTATATATATATATATATATATATATATATATATATATATATATATATATAGGTAGACCATTACAATAAATTTGATACCTATGAATGCCACTCACACTATAAGGGAGCTAGACAGCAAGCATATTATTTTTAAGATGCATAACCGTTATTGCTACACAAAAGATATATTAAAATAAAAGATTTTCCTTTACAATTTAAACAAAACCAAATAGTTAAGTATTAAATCTATGTATAGTTGTGTTGCCTTAGTGTTTTATAAAATATTAAAAATAGATAAAGACTGTATTTAAGTAATCTGTAAAGACAAATACATGTATACTTAAAAGATATATAAGATACTTTTCATTATAAAACTACCATATGGCGGGGCCGGGGGAGGATGCTGAAATGCAGACTTAGAGATCGCTTGAATGATTAGATCATTCAAGGATGAGATGTTTTTTTCTCATGGAGGGGTTTGGTGGTTGTTTATCTTATATTGTTCTCAGTTATGATCTTGTAATTTACTTTTATTGGGTGTCTATAATCTATTGTAATACTGTTGGAAGAAGAAAGAACAAGTCATTCTCTTCATGTACACACATCTACACATTGTTACGAGTATATGAATATGGATAAAAGCAAAGCTAATATAAATCCAATTGCAAAATGTATATCTCTTAATGTAAATGGTTTAAATAATAGCTGCAAAAGGGAAGTCTTTATAGATATTTAAAGCTATTTGAAGCAACGAGTATTTTTACAGGAAACACACCTTACACAGGAAGACATAAATAAAATAAACAATAAAAATTATACAATACTAGTAAGTTCCACCTATAATCAGAAGCGAACCGGAGTAGCAATGTTGTGGAAAAACACTACTTTAATGCCTAAAATCATAAACACGTTCCATGACAACTCAGGAATGTTTTGTCTAGTGACAATATCTATCAATGAAATGATATATACATTAGTGAATATTTATTGGATACCAGGACTAGGTGTTAGAGTGGCCAAACAACACTTAGAAGACATTGTACAATATACCAAAGGCAATTTAATCATAGCTGGAGATTTCAATTGCATTATAAAAGAAACTGACACAAATACTAAAACTACACGTAAGAGATCACCTTTAACAAAGTTGTTATCTGAGTTTGTTGAAACTTTTAATATAGTTGACATAAATGAGTATGCTATCCCAGATTCACTATTCTTTACACATTTTTCCCATAGGCATAATACATACTCTAGAATAGATAGAGTGTACATAGCAAAGGATTTAACCTCTAAATTAAATAAAGTCAAGACAATTTCATGTCCATTTTCGGACCATAACACCATAACGTTTGAGATAGACTTATGTTTCAAGAGAAGGATATCAGTAACAAGAATACCATCTTACATAACAAATCTCAAAGATGTTAAGGAATTTTATATTAAAGAGACACAAACATTCCTAGATATCAAGCTTACAAAAGATGTATCTGAAATATATATATATGGGATGCATTGAAAGCATACCTATATGGAAGAGAGGTGGGATGGTATAAAAATAAACAAAAACAGTGGAATAAGGAATTAATGGAATTACAGTCAAAAGTAGATAATTTAAAGCTTGATATTCAAAATGGAAACACCAACTTAATAAAAGAACTAGAAGATACTAATAAAAAATACACAGAGACGCTACACCACAAAACAATGATCAACTTAGAAAAAATTAAACTATGTTACTATTCAATGAACCCTAAAAAACAACGAAGAATAGCAAATAGGACTAAAAAGATTATTAAAACAAATCAAATCAAGGAAATACATAATATAAAAACCAAAAAGAAAGTATCTGATTTAGAAGGAATACTAGAAGCGTTTAGGCTATTTTTTCATAAACTTAATAATCAAAATGAGAAAACAGAAACACATTCAGTATTGAAAGCTTTTCTCAAAAACAATGTTAAAGGTAGGTTATTAGAGGAGCAGGTACAACTAATAGATAAACAAATAACAATGACAGAACTTAAAGCTGAAGTAAATAAGCTAAAATTAAATAAAGCTCCAGGTATAGATAATATCACCCCAGAAATGTTTAAATTACTATCAAATGAGGCTTTGCTTTTGTTATTGAATGTCTTTACATCAGTTAAAAATGGCAAAGACATTCCTCCTTCTTGGAAGTACACATTAATATCACCAATTCTGAAACAAAATAAAGATCCCAGTGAATGTTCATCATACAGACCCATTTCACTTCTTAATATAGATTATAAAATTTTTATGGCAATACAAGCTGCTCGAATAAAACAATTACTACCACTTTTGATAGAGGAGGATCAAACAGATTTTATAAAAGATAGGAACACTTATGACAACATTAAAATAATTCTTTCCTTAATTGATTATATAAATGTCACAAAAAACAAAATGAATGTTATTAGCTTAGACATAAATAACACATTTGATTCAGTGAACTGGGATTATCTGTGGTTAGTTTTAGAAGAATATGGCTTCTCAAACAACTTCACTTTGTTAATAAAATCATTATATGAAAAATCATTGGCTTATATAAAACTGGGATCTTGTCTGTCTAAATCTATTAAAATAACTAAGGGCACAAAACAAGGCTGCCCTCTTTCTCCGTTATTGTTTGCGCTAGTCATTGAACCCTTAGCAAATAATATACGTATGGATAAAAATATTGAAGGAATACAACTAGACAACAACCTAGAGCTTAAAATTCAACTTTTTGCTGATGATATTTTAATTACATTAAAAATAATAATAGCTGTTTAAAAGCATTATGGGACTCAATTCAAAACTTTCAAAACTTTTCAAGTCTTAAATTTAATGAGAACAAAACAAATGTATTGCTTATAAATACTAATAAAAAGATCTAAATGAAAAATACCATAAATATATCTCTACCGATAATATAATTAAATACTTGGGAATTATAATAACTAACAACCTAGATACTACAATTGAAACAAATTATAAAGAGACCTTAAATAATATTAAAAATCTAATACAAAGATGGAATAAATTCTTCTTTTCAATGGAAGAAAGGCTTTATATAATTAAAATGATCATATTTCCAAAAATTCTTTATGTCATACAAGCTTGTTCTTTGCCACAGCTAAATCACACCTAAAACAATTAAATGATTTAATGGTAAGATTCCTATGGTATCCAAAAAAACCAAGGATAGCTATGAAGTATCATCTAGATGATTGGGATATAGGTGGCATTGGTTTACCAGACATAGAAATATATTTGCATTCATCCATTATTAAAACAATATCATTATGGCTAAATACAAAATATACATCAAAATGGAAGCTAGTTCATGAGAGAATCTGGTTAAAATCAGGATTTGTACTAGCAAATAAGTATACAGATTTCGTACCAAACAATTTTCTATGGCTGATGAAGGAATATGTGATGATACATAAGAATAAAAATATAAGTTCCAAATACATTACTTATACATTAAAAAATTTCCAAAATCTTATTAATAGCAATCCTGATATTAAAGCATGGTCATTTCTTTTATATCCAGTAGCGTACACACAAGGTAATATAATAACATTTAATATGGAAGTAGTCAACATGCTTAAAGAAAAGGGATTAATATATTGGCATCAATTGCTAAACTCTGGAAAACCTCTGACAATAGACCAGATTAAACAGAAATTAAATATGGAAGATAGTTCGTGGTTACATGTACAAGAATTAAGACAGTATATATTAAGCAAACAAGAAACAATGCAACCATCAATAAGAGAAAATGTTCCTAACCTTATAGAACATATAATATTACTAACGAATCAACCCATTACTGGAAAGGGATACTTATCATCTATTTATAAAACAAACAAAAATAAAAATGCATAATAATGACAAAATATGGAATTATTATAGATCAGTTAATGGACATGTGCCAAATGACAGAGATAAAATACTAATTCTTCTCTCTCCAAAGCAGACATCACTTTCATTACATTGGAGACTTTTTACATGACAATTCATACACAGATCTTATGTAACCCCTCATAAAATGGAACTTATGTTTAAGAAAAATATTGGCTGCTGGAGATGTGATTTATCAATAAAAGCAGACTGGCAACATATGTTCTACGAATGCCATTTGATTAAACCATATTGGGACAAAATAAATTATTTTCTGCAAATGGTATTCAATGATAAATTCCAGATTTCCAAATCTATTATTTTGTTTAATGCACCTGTACCCGACTGTGTGCCAAGAACAAAATATGTAATCTTATGGACTCTCCTAGCTATTTCAAGGAAGAACATTACATCAAACTGGAAATCCAAAGCTTCTCCAACTTTTAAGCAATTCATGAATATGGTGTCAGCAGTATCACAATTGGAAATGAACACTATTAAAGGAAGAACTGAAAGAACTACATCATTATACGTAGCATGGCAAAAAGTAACTGAAATACTGGAGAATAATGACTGCAGCAGATTATAATCAGGAAACAATTGTATAGAAAGTCAATTATATGTCAACAATAGACACCCTTGTAAATACTTTATTTTGGTTTTAATGTTTGATATCTGTTTAGAGGTTTTAGCCTACCTTTTTAAATAATTTGTAAATACTTCATTGTCATAAATAACCTGCATTCATGTTTTCTTGTTTTTGGAAATGAATAAAAATATTTACAAAAAAAAAAAAAAAAAAGCACACTGAACTGATATATGCAGGGATGGTATGCAAAGTCATTATATCAGTGAATCATTAGAGAATATTTACTTTTTAAATAAAATATAGTTTGATTAGTTACATAAAAAGCAGTGGCCCTTTGCAGGACACTGGTCAGTGTACATAAAGTCTGCATATGTCAAGCTACCAAAATAGTGCATTTATTTAAACTTTTATTCATGTCTTAGTTTTAAGATTTAGGATCATTATTTCATCATATGTAAAAGTTAACAGAACTGGTATAGTCTTGGTACCTTTATTATACACACACACACACACACACACACACACACACACACACACACACACACACACACACACACACACACACACACACACACATGTGTGCATGTGTGTGTGTGTGTGTGTGTGTGTGTGTTTATATATATATATATATATATATATATGTGTGTGTGTGTGTGTGTGTGTGTGTGTGTGTGTGTATGTATATAACACTGTTATGAAGAGTACCAATGATATTTTTATTATGTATAACATATGCATACTGATATCAGCATTTTTTCTGAAAAGCAAATGTATACTCACTCACTGCAGATATTTTTAAGTTGTGATATAACTGTAGAAATATTGTTAGGCATATAGATGTAATGCACTTTAATGGAGCAAATTCAGGCATTGTTTGTGTAATGTGTTTCAGAATATATTCATTGTCACCACTCTGCTATCATTCTGCTTTTCTCTTATAAGTTAACCTATCCCATCTCCATCAACTTCATCTCCTTATCACACCTGTCTACTAAGTATAATTGACCATTCTTCATTTGCCTGTTCTTCCAGCTAGACCTGCGTTATATCTAGCCTGCAGTCACATACTCTAAAATGGAAATTTCTTGTGCCATATACTCTATTTTTTCTTTAGATACTTAGCTCCATCAAACTGTATTTTTGGCTATGCCTTGTTTGTAGTGCTTAAACTTGCAGCTTGTACCAGTAATTGCAAAGTCCATAGCACTGTTACATTTTCTTGGAACAGAACTATATATATTGTAAGAAGGAAAGTTTATATATCATTATCTGGTAAGCAACTACTAATCAAATAATCAATCTAAGGCTAAGGCCCACTAATTAAATGATAAAATTGATATGCTGACAGTTTATTTTTATTTTTTAAACAGTTTCTCAGTTCTTCTTCCATAAAAGTAGTGTACTGTTAAGTAGAATGTGGCATATTATTTACTTTATTCTCAATTAGTTAAAGAATCTACAAACAAACTTTACTGCAGTGTATGCATACTAAGTAATGGTAGACAATGTCATTATATAATTTTCTTTAAAATGACAGTACTTTACAAAAATAGATCTGTATTTCAGACTACGAACTCTAGGAAGTGGACAAGTGCTAGTAATGGAAGTTTCAGATTTGATTGATAATGGTCACTCTTTGCTTTAGTCCCACTGTGTTTAAAACAATATTATAGCATTTTTTTGTAATTATTAAGACTGTTAATTATGCACTTCTTTGATCACAAAGGACATTTATACCATAATTTTAATAACAGTTTTAGCCATTACCTGTTATATTCAATTTTTGATCAGTCTTTACTTTGTCCTTGCAACATTCATTCACCTGCGATGTGCCTGTAAGTGGTCTGTTTTGGTCAGTGCACTATCCCAGTAAATAAACATAAATAATAAGCATTTTTAGATTTAACGGCATAAATGCAGTAAGGAGCACTGTAATATTATAACAAAAAAGCTATGTCCACAGCCTCAAAGGCAGTACACAACAATGTGTGGAACTAATTGTAGACAGTCACCTACACAGAGAAAGAAGCTATAGCAAGTCTATATCCCAGCCACCTCTCAGGAAATACCATCGAACATAACTTGCACAACTATCACTAGGGAGCAGGTTCTCAATATAATCTACAAGGCCAAGAATACAGCATCTATGGGCCCCATTAATATGCCTGGTTGCCTTCTAAATAGCTGAAGGATGGCTTGTCTAGATGACTAGAGTCACTGTTTAACTATAGCCCCCAGTAAGACTGCATGTCATGTGACTGGAGAACTGCAATGATTATCCCTCTTCACAAGGGTGGGCCATCTGTGGTTCTCTGGTAACTGCAGACCCATAAGTCTGACTAGTCTCATATGCAATGTCATAGAAAGAGTTATCATGGAAATGATTAACAATGATGTAGGCAAATTAAATGCACTGTATCTAACCCAGTTTGGTTTCTTTAGGGGCAGCTTGTGCCTACTCAACTAGGTGTATATCTTTGAGAAGGTTACCAAAGCAATGGATGAGACAAGAGAGTGCGTAGTGCCAAACTTGACCTGACCAAGGCATTTGTTACAATACTCCATCCAGTCATTGTAAACAAACTCACAGAATTAAGTATAAACCCTATATGGGTGACTCAGATAGGACCTAAGAAGTTAGGCTAGGGGAGTTCACCTCCAAAAGTGCCAGTTACTAGCAACATTCCTTAGAGGCTCTGTGCTGGTTCCACTCCTTTTTTCCCATCTGTTTCTATGAAGTCAAAGTGAACATCAAGGTCTTCTGGTTGACCAAGTTTGCAGATGATTGCAAACTAGATGCAGTCATGCAATCTTCCCAATATATTAATACCCTTCAAGAAGGGCTGACTCAGACAAGTGACTGGTGCCAGAGTTACAGTGTAAAATTCAACACCTAGAAATGCATTGTAGTATCCTTTGGGAGTCGGATAGCCCTGGAAATTGCCTCATTGATAACACACCCAGTATTCCAGGATTTGGGAACATATGTGGGCAGTAACTTAGTGCTTGACCATCATGTGTCTACAGTAGTAAGGAAATCATATGTTGCACAACTTATAAACAAGGGTATGGTATCTATGTCCAAGGAAGTCATCATTCCACTGCATTCAGCCCTCATCAGACTAATCATTGAGTACAATACCCCCTTTAGTATGTACGTGACCAGGTGCATGCAATAGCTGCAATGTTCAGAGATACAGGACATAAAGAACATACCCTGTACAGATCAACTCAAAGCCCTATCTCTGCACTCAGTATCCTGCAGACTATTGAGGACTGCTTTATGACTGCCATACAAGTCATCCCTGGATCCTGGTCAGATGGACCATCAATATATCTGCTAAACAAATAATATCAGAGTTGCCTGATCTTAGGACTTAAACCTTACTTGCAACACAAATACTTCATGCTGGAGGGACAGGTTTCTGTCTCAGAGACTACCCTTCATCTGGAAAAAGCATCCCATTCATGTGAAGCAGAGATGTTCATTAACCCATTTAATACTCTTGCTTCATTTATACAAAGAGAAGTACTTTTATTGAACAATCCCACATTTATAAGCTGTTTAAAGTACATTCTGCTGTATCTGTATCTTTAAACTTGTTTGTGGTAGCATTTCCTATCTTTTAAGTTTGTGATAGCATTTCACTCCAGACACTTCTTTACTGTGCTTTTATATTAGAAGGACTGGGATTATTCATCTAGTGGTGGTAGGTGTTCACCCAGTGTATCTGAGCTGGGAAGCACACAAAAGAGCTCTGTCAGCATATTTCAAAAGGAGCTTACACAGACCAGTGACTGGTGCCAAAGCCATGGTCGTAAACTAAATGCTAAAAAATGCATCATCATTCCCTTTTGTAGAAACAATGTCCCTGCTGATTATAAAATAAACAATAATACCCTAAGCACCAATTCTATAGTGAGAGACCTGGGAGCACAAGTTGACTGTGACCTCAGCTTTGACCACCATGTGTCTACTGTGATGAGGAAGGCATTCTATGTTGCTCACCTGATTAGCAAAGGCTTTGCCTCAAGAGCAAAAGAGGTTATAACTCACATGTACCCATCCCTCATCAGGCCTAATATTGAATATAATGCTCCTTTTGGTATGTACCATACTAGACACCTGCAGCAACTTGAGGGACCTCAGAGATTTCTTACTAAGAAAATTCTGGGTCTCCAAAACATCTTATACAGACAGACTGAAGTCACAATCACTATTCTCAGTAACAATTAGACTAATTAGAGGCAACTAAAGCATTGTACAAGCACATCAACTCGTGCATGAATTGTGCCATCCCAAATAGAACCAAGATGCTCTCCTCCAAAAAAAAGGAAGCCAATCTGGTGGCCCCCTGTCATAAACAAACTATAAAACAGAAGGAAGAAACTGTTGCAAATAAGAGGAAAATCCCAGGATGCAAAATCTCTCCCTTACCAGCCTCAGTAAGAAGCTGAGATCATAAAATCCTCCAAAGCTAGTTACGAAAATAAAATTGCCAAAGATTTCAAAGACAACCACAAGGCATTCTATAGCTATGTCAAGAATCTAAATGGCAATGCTCAGGTCTGCTCTGAGCTACAACAGAATGGCATTAAATATACTGATCCCAAGAACATTGCCAATATCCTGGCAAATCGATTCAGTGCCAAATTCACCCCATAAAGGGCCCATCTCAGTACCGAAAGATTGCCAAATTCTGGTAATCACAGTCACACAGGTAAAAAATGCACTCTCCAAAGTTAAGAATACAGCATCCATGGGACCAGATGACATCCTGGGGTGTGTATTGCATGAACTATAAAATGAACTGGCACCTCATAAGTGTCATGTTTAACCATAGCCTCAGCTCAGGCTTCATGCCCACTGAGTGGCGTACAGCTACAGTTATCCCACTCCACATGGGGGGATCCACCTTGGATCCCAGGAACTACCATCCCATCAGTCTGATGAGCCTGATCTACAAGGTCATGGAATGTATTATCATGGAACTTATAAACAAAGACATTGGCAACCTTCACACACTGGACCCCACCCAGTTTGGGTTTGTGAAGGGCCGATCGTGTCTCCTGAACCGGATTGACTTCTTCGCATCAGTCTCCAGAGCCGTGGATGAGGGTAAGGCAGTCTACACAGCCTATCTGGACCTCACCAAGGCCTTTGACACCATCCCCCACTCTGGAATCATAGATAAACTTACTAAGCTGGGCATAAATCCCTACGTCACTTGATGGGTTGCCAACTGGCTTACTGACAGAACCCACACTGTAAAAAAAGCCAAATCCAAATCCAGCTCCAGACAAGTGAAAAGTGGAGCACCTCAGGGTTCAGTCCTGTCACAGCTCTTGTTTGGCATCTACTTCTCTGAAGTACAGGCCAACACTAAGGGACTCTGGCTAACAAAGTTCACAGATGTCTGTAAACTGGGAGCCATTATTGAATCCCCAAATTATGTGGATATTCTACAAAAGGGCCTTACAGAAACAGAAGCTTGGTGCCAGAGCCATGGGCTTAAGCTCAATGCCAAGAAGTGTATAGTTATCCCCTTTGGGAAAAAACATGTACCCATGAATTACAACATAGGTGGCAGTACACTAAATGCTGAAAGTGTGATAAGAGACTTAGGAACACAGGTGGACAGTGGTCTCACCTTCAATAACCACATCACCATGACAGTCAGGAAATCCTTCTATGTGGCACACCTCATCACTAAGGGATTTTCATCCAGAAAAAAGGAGGTCATTGTCCCACTGTACTCATCCCTCATTAGACCCATCATAGAGTACAATGCCCCATTTGGTATGTACCTCACAAGACATCTGCAACAACTGGAAAAGCAGCAGAAACACCTCACTAAAAGAATCGCAGGCCTAAATCAGATGCCCTATGCTGACCGACTAAAATAACTCCAGCTATACTCTGTCGCATATTGTCTAGTCAGAGGTGATATCTGCTTAACATACAAGGCCATGTCAAACCCAGAGCTGTTGGACATGCTACCCTTAAAGAAATCCCAATCCATCAGAGCCACATGCTCCAGGGACCTAAACCTTGTTATCACAATGAACAAAACATGCTGGAGGGATAGGTTCCTGACCCACAGACTCCCCATACTCTGGAATAGACTGCCCATACATGTCAAGCAGAGTGCCTCCTTAGCCCTCTTCAAAAGGAACCTTGATGACTTGATGGGAGATAGAAAATTTACCCCAGGGATCACGTCAGTCTCCCTGCTAGACAGGGGTCCAGGGAAGTAAATATTGTGGAAAGAAATAGGCAGGGAATTGTTATGGCTAGGCTTGTATAGGCCCTAGGGCCGATAGCCTTGTACCAGCCTATGAACCTATGAACCTATGAACTTATGTCTGGTTTACACAGCTATTTCTGACCTAAATCTAATGAAAATGTAGCAAAACACAAGCCTCTTAGCTTTCCTTAAGGACTCCTCTCGGACCTCTTGTAAGAACAAATCCAAAAACAAACGAAACAGAGTCCAAACTGGCCATAATCTTTTATTATAAAATGTAGCCAGGGAATTGTTATGGCTAGGCTTGTATAGGCCCTAGGGCCGATAGCCTTGTACCAACCTATGAACCTATGAACTTATGTCTGGTTTACACAGCTATCTCTGACCCAAATCTAATGAAAATGGAGCATAATACAAGCCTCTTAGCTTCCCTTAAGGACACCTCTCGAACTTCTTGTAAGAACAAATCCAAAAACAAGTAAAACAGAGTCAAAACTGGCCATAATCTTTTATTATAAAACATAAGTGCTTTTAGGTTAAAATACCCTTCATCAGACAGACTTCACATAATCATGACAGTCTTTAAATATTAAAACATTTCTAAAAGCAACCGATTACTTTCTATACTTGACCCGCCTTTTCTTTAAGGCTGGTTTTAAAGGTACAGAGCTATTTAACCCAGGTGGGTTGTCAGCAGCCAACTGTATAATCCATCTTAACTCTGTATACTCTGTATCATTGACAATGTCCCCCCACCCCCACCCCCATTTTTTTCATCTGTGCAACATGCAGAACCATAAAAACAAAAGTAAGATCTGAAAAGCTAGAAACATGCTGGTACAATGCATTATGTTTATCATTCTGTCTAATAGATGACAAATGATGCAATATTCTTGTTTTTAACTTACAATTAGTTTTGCCAACATAAAAACTCAGACATGACTTGCATCATACCATGGATTATACAGTTGGCTGCTGACAACCCACCTGGGTTAAATAGTTCTGTACGTTTAAAACCAGCCTTAAAGAAAAGACAGGTCAGGTATAGAAAGTAATTGGTTCCTTTTAGAAATGTTTTAATATTTAAAGATTGTCATGATTATGTGAAGTTTGTCTGATGAAGGGTTTTTTAACCTGAAAGCGCTTACGTTTTATAATAAAAGATTACGGCCAGTTTGGACTCTGTTTCGTTTGTTTTTGGATTTGATGTAATGAAAATGATGCACATGTTTAAGTTAAATGGGACTAGAGTCACCCGTTCCAGGGATCTCAATCTAGACTGCGACATAAACAGGACTTGCTGGAGAGACAGATACATCTCTCAGAGGTTGCCATTCCGTTGGAATAGGCTTCCAATCCATATTAAGCAGAGCACCTCCATGACCCTGTATATGCGCAATCTAGATGACTGGTGGGAACCCATAAATTTCTGCCAGGGATTGTCCCGACTTCTCTCTTGGACATGGCTAGCCCTTGCCAGAAAAACCTTGGACATAGACAATATCTCTCATCTAGTATTATATTGGGATTTAACAGCTAGATTTGTAAAAACCATCAGATTTGCTGCTACTTTAAGTAGTTAATTGCACTGTATTGCATTGTATCTGTTAGTTGTAGGGCTGTTGTAGCAGTTTGTGTGGTCTTGTTACACTTGGGTTCTAAACCAACTATTCTATATTAAGAAGGTATTTTTTGCATGCTTGTGGCAGAAGTGTGCTGAACTATCCTGTCTGAGTTGGGTATTGCTGAGGGAAGGCTTAGTGTGGGTTTTTCTGATTGGACATTAGCTTAAAACTTGCTTTTCTTTGCTCATATTTAAGCCTCATATTTGCACTGTGCTGCTGTTGGTGCACCAGTGGTTAGCAGTGCCCTGTATATATGCAAAAGCCTAGAAGCTCAGTTTTTCCCTAAACAGCTGTCAGTGAAACCCTTCCAAGCCTTTCTGCTGCTCTAGGAATAACACAATTGTGCACTGAGCAGAGTTGCCTTATTTATCAACCTTAGCCTACACAAAGTATTGGTTCCTCTTGTAGTCTCGGGGCTACCAGCACAGTCCTGTCAAATTAACACATTCTCTTCCCTAATAAAGCATACAGTAAGAGCCTGCTATCATGGGCAGACAGTTTCCCATCATCTCATTGGCCAGCCTGATAGACATTGACAACTTGAGGCAATGTAGAAATTGTCTCATGTATACTGGCAACCACTTACTCCTGAAACAAACAAATACTTTATGTGAGAGATGTAGTTACACTATGAAGTTGGAGGCATGACTCTCACATAAGGACAAACTGAATGCCAAACAGGTTGTCAGCACACACACACTTTCCATACTAAATAAGGACACAACATATAAATCCACATAACTTAACAAAAGATCAGTGGCCTCCCAAATGGAAACCACTTACACACATAACAATGCAAAAAGCAACCACAATACATAATAACACACACACACACACACACACACACACACACACACACACACACACACACACACACACACACACACCAGTGTCTCAACAAATAAGTCCATAAGGCGTAGCATCACAAAACTTAATATATTGGTCATAGGTAACTCCATTGTGAGATACATAGATATGCCCTCACCAGACTGGATAAGGAGTTGGTTACATTTAGCTGCTTGTTAGGTGCCAGGATCCTTCAAGTCACTCAAGCACTCAAGTTACTCAGCCACAAGTACTGGTATGACTTTGTTATAGTCCATCTATATATGGATGAATGTCTTGAGATGTACATCAATGGACTATATGAAGAGAGACATGACTGAGCTCTCAGATTATGTGTCACAGGTGGATATAAGCCTAGCCTTACGCAGCATTCTACCTTTTCCAAGGATGATACCAAAATACCAACAAAAATTATTGACTTTAACAATTGGCTTAGCTTCTGGTATCAATCCAAGGGGATGTAATATCTGTCAGCCTGGGAAGACATGGTCAACAGGCCACACTGCTTTGCCAGAGTCTGCACCTGTCTCCTGTAGGCTTTTGTATACTGGCAAAGGCATTAGCCACCCCTATTGTGCCTTTTTTAGGCAGTACCAAAAATAACCAACCTCCCTGTGCATAAGTTTTTGGAGGAAATACAGAATAATAGTATGAATATAAAGTTTGATGGACTACAAAAGGGGCAGAAAGTGCAATATTTAGATGTTTCACTAATAGGATTAAATAATAAGCTGATAGAATATCAAATTCATAGAAAATTTCAAGGAGCAGGTTCAGTATTCCATGGTAGCAGTCACCATCCTGAACACATTATGAAGGCAATTCCATATACTGAATTTATTAGGGTAAAAAGATTATGTAGTAACCCTAATATTAGGGAAAAAGAATATGTACAAAGTTACAATAAGTTTAAATTGAGGGGGTATCAAGAATATTATCTTAAAGAAAGCTTAAGAAAAATTAAAAATCAAGGAAAATATAATAAAGGGGCAATATGGAATGTATCACAAGAGTCAAGGGATGTAATGTACTTTGTTTCTACCTTTTCAGTGTTATCTGAAAATATTAATGAACATATTAGGTATAGTTGGAATATATTAAAAAGGGAATTGAATTATTTGTGTGATAAAAATATTAGTTTCTCATATAGAAGGGGCAGGAATATTCAGGACTTTTTGGTCCATAGTCGATTTGAAATGCCAAACATGCTACTGTATACACAAGTTACTCAACAGGGTATGAAAAGGTGCGGCAAATGCACTATTTGTAGGTTTGTTGTGAAGCAATTTGATGAAATTAATGGAATTACTTTTGTAACAAGGGGAACTTATAACTGTAATTCAACAGCAGTAGTGTATGGTATTGAATGCCCCTGCAAAAAATATTATATTGGAGAAACCAAAAGAACATTAGCTTGTAGAATAAAGGAGCATGTAAGAGACATTACAAATAAGAAAGAAACTAGCCCCTTGGCTATGCATTTCAATAGCCATCATGGAGGAAAAAATGATGGTATTAAGGTGACAGTATTGGATAGTATTCAAAATACCAAATACTTAAATGATAAATGTATAAAACAAATGTTAAGAAAAAAAGAATTGTATTTGATACTGAAATTTAATACTCTCAAACCAAATGGCTTAAATTGTGACTGCTCATGGAAAAGTCTACTTTAATTAATGTATTTTTAAAGGAAAGTTATGTCTTTTATGTTTAAGTTTTTAGTTAACTGATTGTATAATTGATAGTTAATTGATTGTTAATTGATGTGGGAGGGGTTTGTTATATATAAAAGCAGTTGGAAGTTAGTATAAGATTATCTTTTACTCTGAAAAGGCTATCTGCCGAGGCGCTAGAGAGAACGATATCTATACATTGGTTGTGTATTACTGGTACTGTGAAATTGGTCTTTCAGTGGATTAAATTCTTTATGGTTGCTGTGGAGTCTTCCTTTCGTGTGGTATAAGAAGTTTTTTCGTCAGTATTTGTTGTGGTATTCATTAACATAGACAAATGACTGGTGTCACAGCCTCAGATTAAAACTAAATGCAAAAAAAAAATTATCATTATTCACTTTGGGAAATCTGACATCTTTGCTAATTACATTATAGACCTCCCTAAGTGTAGACCCAGTGGTACATGATCTGGGTACTTGGGTTGATAGCAATCTAAACTTTGACCACCACATATCCACAATATTAAAGACATCCTTCTATGTGGCACATCTTATAAGTAAAGACATCACCTGTAGGAATGTTATAATTCCATTATACTTGGCCCTCATCAGACCAATAATTGAGTACAATGCTCTCTCTTTTACATGTACTGCATCAGGCACCTGTAACAAATGGAGAGACCACAGAGGTTTCTCACCAGAAAATTACAGGGTACACAAAACAAGTCTTGCGTGGAAAGACTGAAAGCCCTGTCACTGAATGCCGCCTCCTACAGGTTGCTAAGGGGAGACCTGTGCCTGACTTACAGGGCAATGTGTGGCCCAGCCCTGATGGAAATGTTACACATTTGTAAATCAAACTGCACAAGGGTCACTCAGTCCAGGGATCTTAACCTAGCCTCTGACATGAACAGGCCTTGCTGGAGAGATAAATACATCTCCCAGAGACTGCCACTTCTCTGGATCAAGCTTCCAATTCATGTGAAACAAAGCCCCTCCCTGACACTCTTCAAATGCAACCTAGATCAATGGATGGGTGACTGCAAATTCACTCCTAGAGTGGCACCCATGTCCCTCCTGGGCAGAGAAAGTCAGTAGTAACTGCCATGAAGTTATTGCTAATGTTGCTATAAATACTGTCTATATCTGATAGCAAAGCAGCCTGAGTCCTAAAAACATTTCTAAATGTTGTCGATCATAAAGCAATCCGTAACTATTTATATGGTTGAACTGCTGATTATAAATTACTTTTTCAAAGATTTTAGTAAAGGGAGAGAGATTTGAGATAGATCTGCAATCCTTTAATTATGAGGGAGAGTAGACTTTAGATAGAGGAATAAAGTTTTAGCACATTAATACGGGAGAAACTAAGTGATTAGTTACTCAGAGATGAAAAATATGTGTGATAGGTTTTGCAGTCTTTTCTTGTTGCCTGTTTTAGGAAAGTTAAATGTAGTGCGGTCAATACTGCAGCTGAGGTGTTTAGTTTGGAAAGTGAGGACCTAGTTTACTTTTCGGTTTGTCAGTGAAGTAAAAGGTGGCAGCATTATTAGTATCATTTTGATGAGTTTGTACAGGAAATGAGTTCGTAATATTGTTTATGATTGAGAGAAGATAGTTCCTGAAGCCATCAGTGAAGGAAATGGGGTTAAGTTATTGCGTACTGGTATCCATTGTGTAGTCAGTAATATCACCACTTAGAATAATAAAATAAAAAGATGGCACACGACCAATGAAATCAGCTAAAACAACTTTTAACAACGTAAGTAACAATGCTAAGCACTTCTGTCCCTTAACATACAGACTTCTTCAGAATACATCTTCAAATAAGATCCATCCTTCATTTATACAATTAATCAATCGCAATCAAAATTTCATTAGTATTAAATGCTTTAACTCTTAAAAAGAAATACATACTTTTTTCTAAAAAGGAATTGGATTAAATATGGAAACACCAGCTTAAGGCAGCGACAAATTTTATTAATAAAATTTATGAACACCTGAATGATACCAAAAAAAAAAAGAAAAATACAAATGCCTTATATAGACATGTGACATAATGTAAAGATTTTAAAAAGTATTTATTTTTTGTGGTTGACAAAGTGATTCAGGACAAAAAGGAAGTAGATTTTGAGAATATATTAGAGTATAAAGAGTTATATTGGCAAATTAAATTAGATGCAAATAATAAGCCTGGTTTAATTGACACACTCCCCTGGATTCAGAAAGCCCTACATGGAGTGTAGGAATAGTGCAAGAGCTGCTGCACGCAATATGTCTGCCGAGCGATTCATCAAACGTGTCCTGGGACATGCACAAGTGCTCCTACACTATTCCTGCACGGACACCACTGCCTAATGCTAATTACCTCATTTGCTGGTGAAAACCACGCAAATCAGGTGAATTAGCGATTCAGCAAGCAGGCAGATGTCCATGCAGGAATAGTGTAACCTGCAAAAATGCATTCAGTTACTAGCTGAATACATTTCTGCAAATGAGACAACAGAGGCATGACAGCTGAAAAGAAAGCATGTATTATACTTATTAGGCATGCCAACGGCCAAATATATGGCCATTGGCATGAAAAACAGTTTTAGTTTTTTAAAATAAAACTTTTTTTTTTTGGCCGATCTTGGCTGTTTAAGCATAGAGCACTGGTGTGCAAACGGGATCATCCCGAAAATTAAAAAAAAATGTGAAAAAGCAATTTTCAGGGAAATCTGTATGTTGTCATTATAGTCAATGACATGCAGAATGAAAACAATAGCAGGGAACACTGGTTGCTAAGGGGAAAGACTCAGTGTGAGTGCAGTAATTATGGAGTAAGTCAGTGGGGTATGCAAATGAGGGGAATATTACTGAATCACAAATTTCTACTAAGTGTCAGGCTGCAGCTAACCATGCAGGTGCTCTAATATGGCCATATAAGCATGAGAAGTAAATGACATCAGAAAGGGGGGTGTCATACTTACTGTAAGCACATTGGAGCACTATTGCCTGGGTTTGCTCTTAGCTAAGTACAGCTAAGCAAGGGGGGTGTGTCTGAGGCTGTACTGTATTACACCATGAAATGAAGAGCTTGTTCGCGTGCAGGGAAGGACAATTCTGCTAAAACGTACTTAACTTAGCTAAACGGGTTTGCGAGGCAGGCACTGGGACTTAAACAAACAAACAAACAAAACAAAACCCACAGGAAATGGTAGCACTGTGTATATGAGAGAAGGGGGTGTGTCCAAGGCTGTATAGCCTTTGTTTACCTTGCCTAAAAGGATGTGTCAGGCATGCACCAGGATTTAAACCACAAAAATAAATAAAAAAATACAGGAAATGGCAAGTGGAACAAGAAAAAAAGGGAAATAGCAGAACAGAGGCACTGAAATACAAGTAATAGAATTGGCAGGTGGAATGTATCCTACTCAGCCAATCACACAGGCAGCATCTGCAGCACACCACTGTAAACAATGCAAACACCTTTCAGTCTGTTTTTCCTACAAACTCTACACTGCCAGTGTACACAGATGTGGAAATTTTACCTGATAAAACTAACAAAATATTAGGGGCTCCTGTCACTCTCATACATCAGTATGTGCAAGAGGCTGAGGGTGGTGAATAAGATAGAGGCACTGAAATTCAAGTAATAGAGTTGGCAGGTGGAATGTATCCTACTCAGCCAATCACACAGGCAGCATCTGCAGCACACCACTATAAACTATGCAAACACCTTTCAGTCTGTTTTTTCCCACAAACTACACCACCAGTGTACACAGATGGGGAAATTTTACCTGACAAAACTAACAAAATATTAGGGGCTCCTGTCACTCTCATACATCAGTATGTGCAAGAGGCTGAGGGTGGTAAAGAGGACAATGCTGACAACTGCCCCAGACTTATGAGGAGTAGAAGAAGAGTGTTCAGGCTCAAGGTAACCTACCAGAAGCTACATGATCTGGAGATAGTAGAGCACTACAGGGTGGACAGGGACATACTGCAGCAAATTGTGGAGCTGTGCCAGCCTCACTTCACATCCAGAACAAACAGAAGGGAACCCATCCCAGTGGATAACAAGGTATGTGTAGCTCTAAGAATACTAGCTACAGGTACCTTCCAAAGACCAGCTGGGGATATCATGAGGGTCTCATAGGCATCTGCGTCCAGGAAACTCCACCAGTTCCTGGATGCCATGCTACTACATGCTGAGGAGCACATTAAATTCCCCACTACCCATGAGGAGAGGACCCGCAATATGTGTCTCTTCCACAGTGCAGAGCAGACTACCCGGAGGTACTGGGTGCCATAGACTGCACCCACCTTCACATCAAAGCACCACATGTTGACCAGGGTAGGGTCTGCATAAACTGCAAGGGGTTCCACTCCATCAACTGCCAGGTCATGTGTGATGCCCAGGGCATTATCATGAATGTGTGTGCTGACTGTCCTGGAAGCTATCATGACTCCCACATCTGGCATTCCTCACAGCTGTATCAGTGGTTTGCCAGGGGGACAACCTGTATGGCCATTAAGTGGGGGATACTGGCTATGCACTGGAGCTGTGGATGATGACACCCATCAGAAATGCACATACACCTACACAAGAACACCATAATGAGACACATACACAAACCAGGATCATTATAGAGAATGCATTTGGGATGCTTAAGTCACAGTTCTGCTGCCTTGACATATCCAGTGGAGCCTTGCAATACTCTCCAGCCACATGTGCACAGATGATCATAGTATGTGCCATGATACACAATATGATCCTGTAGAAAAAGCTGCAGCAGGAATAAAATGGGGAAGGGCCACACAGCCCCCCATCATTGCCAAGGCCTCCACAGGCACAGAGGGACTCAGAGGAGGAACATCCTGAGCCTGCCCCTGAGGGAAGATGGAGGCTTGCCCAGTATGCCCTGAATTTGGCAAAGAGGCAATGCATAGCACATACACTGACACTGTAGTGCCCTGGGGACTGATCTCTCTCTCTCTCTCTCTCTCTCTGACACACACACATGCAGTAAAATGGATGCCAAACATCACAACACCTATACCTGACAATGTATAGGCAGTGTATTGTGTGCATCCAACATAGTCAGCCCTCAAACACCACGCTTACAACAGCTGTAGGCACAAGGTAAACCAGTCTCTGTAACAAATTAAAATAATGGGGTGGAATTTTCTGTTAGCATATCTATGGTATTGATCAAGCATGTAAGGGAATGGGGTGGATAACTGGGATAGCAGCAGACAACTGGTAGCTTTGTGGGACAGCAGGATGTGTATCCCCAGTAATGCCCTACCCACATCATGCAGAACCACCCTAGTCGACAAATACCACTGCAGTATATGTGGTGAACCAAATAACTGGGGGTCATAGGTCACATACATGGATGTAAAAGAGGGGGTCCCATACCCACCACCAACCCCACACAGCAGATCAGCTGTAGACAACCATACAGAAATGCCTGACAAAGGCCCTCACATGGCGACATCCATGAACTCCACTCCCACAGAATTTTACACAGTGATATCACAGCAGGTCTGGCAGTGGCAGTATGGCTTTGAAAGGTAAGAAGTCTGAAACTACAAATATCTATGCCAGAACAAACTGACCTGTGGTTGATACTGTTATGCCTGTAGTCTGACAGTTAGGGCACACCACTATGCTACATGTGACCAAAATGTTAAGCAAATATCAGCACAGTCTGTGCAGATGTGTATCGTGTACAGTCGTGTCACCCCCCCCATAGTCCTATATAAATGCAGTAACATGTTCATAGACTTAAGCAGCATCCATCTGTCACCCAGAGTGAAGGCGCAATAGTAACAGAAAGCAGTTGTCAGTAACACCCACAGTCAACTTACTGGTGCCATCCCAGGTGTGTCTCCCGCTGGCAGCCTGGGAACATATGATCATCAAAATGCACTGCCCTGCTACAGATGGCCTGCATCTGTCACACCTGGCCTACAGGCCTCTGGCAAATGCCTATGCCTCACCCACAGTGCCCTTTAGGGAGTGTCATGGGGTCCACAACACCAACATAACACAGTCCACAAAATGTAAAGAAAGGCCATGCTGACATCTGCTAGGAGCAAACCTGCCAGCCTCAGGGAGCCAGAAATCAGGACAAAGCCATCAATAATGGGGTGATGAAGGGTCAAAGAGAAGAACACTTGTGAAATACTGCACTGATAATATTATAAAGTTGATGGAATGATTTGTAGTAGCGTGGAATGTCTGACAGGTGCAAAGTCTGAAACTGCAATCTCAACTGTCTGTAATATCTGAATTCAACCCCGAGTGACTTGTAAAACATTTTTTCTGGAAAACCACACTTGTTTGGGTAACCGACAAGATATATGAGTCGTAGATGTGGACATTCTGTGATACTCCTTACAGTTGACAGGCAGGGCTAGGAGTTTAAACATGGAAATGCACTCACTGCAAGCAGGCCTAACTCTGGAAGATGGTGACATGTCTGCACCCACAGAACAATGGGCCACAGCCATAGGGAGAAACACCCCCCCCCCTGATCACTCATCGTATGCAATATCCTGACACCAACATGCGACCATCCAAGCAAAATGAGGTGGGCCATACATATATGTGTGACAAACACACACCTCCAGGCTGGTCAAACAGTCTGACACACACAAGACCCTCCAAGTACAATCAACCATTGAGGAGAAACCAATGCAAAGTACTGGTAGCCATAGGCAAACATATCTGCCCAGGACCCACATCCCCCACATATCCTATCCTCCACAAATCTATCTGGAGTCTGCCTGTCACCCTGATCCTGTCTGACTTATATTACCCAACTGTGGACTGGACATCAGACCAGGCCAGAACATAAATGCACAGGGATTCCACCATTGTAATATATCACCAAGGTGGTGGACTATTTCCACATCAGCAGCAGTCAATCGCTTGTAGGCACACCCCCTCAACAGGCTGGATAGTGCAAGAATGCATAGCATTTGGCCCATAAACCTCATGTGTTCATCATCCATCCTGTATACCTCTGTTAAATCACTGTGATTATCTGAGGAGGTAAGTCACCAGGTACTGAAATAGTACATGACAGTGTCAAATGTCATATATGACAGATGTCTGCTAAAACCATCCCTGTAACCATTGTGACCCATACATTGCTGAGAAAAATTGTCAGAATCATTGTATGGCCCATTATCCCCACATTTTGATAGGCTATCTCCAGATATTCTGCACCAACAGGTTGAGAGGTATGGCCATAGCACAAAAATGGACTGGAGTACAACAATCCCTGGAATGGAGTCCCACATGTACTATAGAAGGACACACTGGGCATGCTCATACACTTAGAGAAATGTCAGTAGGATCTAGGAATTTACAGGCCTTCCCCATCCAGTGCACTTTCCATTATCCCACTTTAGCAGTCCTGAAGATGTCTGTCCCATAGAAGTCACTTTTGTTCAACCCACCCCCATAAGCTCTGTGGCACATGGGATAACTGCATAACACAACACTATAGTACAAATAACTAGTTAGGTAGGAGTTCTAATCTCAGTCCTGAAAAATGTAAAAGTGTGCGTGTGTGTGTGTGTGTGTGTGTGTGTGTGTGTGTGTGTGTGTGTGTGTGTGTGTGTGTGTCTGTTTGTTCACAACTAAAAGCTTTTGGGTCCATTCAAATCCAGTACACCTCCCCTTTCCCTTCTTTAGCAGTCCTGCAGATATCAGTCATCTTAGAAGTGCCTTCCGTCAGGCATCAGCTCCCTAAGTTCTGTGGAGCGTGCAATAACTGCATAACATGATAGTACAAATAACTAGTTAGGTAGGAGTTCTTATCTCAGTCCTGGCAAATATAAAGAGTGTGTGTGTTCATAACTAAAAGCTTTTGGATCCATTTAAACCCAGTTCACCTCCCCTTTCCCTACTTTAGCAGTCCTGAAAATGTCTGTCACCATATAAGTCACTTTTGTGCTGCTCAGCCCCATAAGTTCTGTGGCACATGGGATAACTGCATAACACTATAGTACAAATAACTAGTTAGGTAGGAGCTCTAATCTCAGTCCTGACAACTGTAGAAGAGTGTGTGTGTGAGACAGCTGTGTGTGCAAGATGAAGGGAGTTGTGCATTTGTTGATACGTGAAACAGTTTTATGCCATTCACACCCACGACACGTTACAGTGCCCCACCTTATCAGGCCAGATGATGTCAGTCCCTTATCAGCAACCTTGGCCAGCTGACAGCCCTATAAGCTCAGTAGTACATGTGATAAATGCTTAGCACTGTAGTACAAATTACTAATTTGGCAGGGGTTCCACTCTTGCAGCCAGCAAATGTGTGTGTGGGTATGTTTGTAAGTAGAAGTATTTTGATATGTTTCCCACTCACTTCCCTACTTTATCAGTCCTGCCAATGTCATTCCCCATATCAGCACCTTTGGCTAGTTTTCAGCCCAGTAAGCTCTGTAGCGCATGTTTTAACTGTGTAACACTATAGTACAAATCACTAGTTAGGTAGGGGTTCTATTCTCACATTTGGCAAGTGTCTGTTTGTAAGACAAAGTATTTTGATAAGTTAAACACCCACTGCACTACTTTATCAGTCTTCCTGGTGTCATTCCCTTTACAGGTTCACAAGTGTGTAGTAGGTAATGGGCCAGGAGCCTTAACAAGCCTAGCACATAGAAGGGCACTGCCATTGTACCACCCAATGTTACATCCCAGTGCCTGTATCATGTATAGCCACTGCAGTGATCCTTGGGTTGAACTGTCTATTACCCAATAAATCAATCCAATGTACCACAAGACCTGGAATAAGTCAGAGTTATTATAAAATCCACTTTAATATAGGCACAAACACATGAACGCACACATTAAAAAAACAGTGCTTTCGTTTAAATCACTTCATCAGATGTGAGTGATTTAAATGAAAACGCTGTTTTTTTAATGTGTGCGCCCATGTGTTTGAGACTATATTAAAGTGGATTTTATAAGAACTCTGACTTATTCCTGGTTTTCTGGTACCTTGGATTGATTTATTTATTTTGGTACCTTTGTGGCTGTTTTTTCGAACTGTCTATTACCCATCCACTCATCAAGATTTCTCTGGAACAGGATCAGCTAGGTGCTCTGCATTACATGTATGGGAAATGTATTCCAGGGCATGTGCAGTCTCTTGCTAAATGATCTGTCCCACCAGCATGTTGCGGTGATTGTGGTACAGAGGTACAGGTCTCTACAGAGTGTAGTGTAGATGGATTTATATGTAGCAGTTCTAAACCAGCTTGGTCAGACATGGCTTTGTAAGTCAAGCACAGATAGCTGCTAATTAGGTGATATGACACAGAGAATAGTTTGGGTCTACTGAGTCTGTGTAGGATGTGTGTTTAATGCATATGAACTCATTTGTGAGGTGCTTCTTTGGCTTCTCCAGCTGTAGCAGGTGTCTAGTGAGGTACATGACAAATGGGCCATAATACTTGGGGAGTGATCTAATGAGGGAATAGTAGGCAGAGATCATTACCTCTGTCTTCTTTAATGGAAAACCCTTGGTAATGCAATGTGCCATATAGAAGGACTTCCTGACCACAGTGGCAATGTGATGCTTGAAGGAGAAGTTGCTGCCAACCTGTGTCCCCGGATATAGTATAATGCCTACAGTGTTCATTGGCCTCTCATTGATGTGGAACTTACTGGGAACTGAGTGTTTTACCAAAGGGGATGATGATGCATTTTGTGGTGTTAAGCTTCTGGCCATGGTTTTCATACCACTCATTGGTCTCAGTGCGGCCTTTCTGTAGGATGTCTGCATCACATGGGGAGTTCATGACAGCTCCCAGCTTGCAGTCCTCTGTGAACTTGGTCATCCAGAGTTCCTCTGTGTTGGGCTGGACTCCTGAGAAGTAGATGCTGGACAGGACACTATCCAGTACTGATCCCTGTGGGACCCCACTCGTGACTGCTTGCCAATCTGACTTGGAGTTTGCCACTGTCACACTGTGTGTTCTGTGAACCAATTTGCAAAACACCCACTGATATAGGGGTTGATGCCTAGTTTGTTGGGTTTACCAATATTCCCTGACTGAGGAATAGTATAAGAAGCCTTGGCCAGATTGAGATAGGCTGTATGCAGTGTCTTACTGTCATACACAGCTCTGGTGACTCACTCAAAGACATCAACCAGGTTGAGCAGACATGATCTGCCATTCACAAAGCCAAACTGTGTGGGCTCCAGAGTTAGGAGATCATCCATATCTTGGTCAATCAGGCCCCTGATGATGTGCTCATACCCATACATAGTAGACTTGTCAGACTAAGGGCCCAATAATCCCCAGGGTCTGTAGATGCTACTCCTTTATGGAGAGGGATAACTGTAGCAGTGTGCCATTTTGGAAGGACAAAGCCTGAGGTGAGGCTGTGACTGACCAGGGCACACAGATGTGGTGCCAGGTCTCCTTGTATGTCATGTAGAACACAGCCACGGATATGTTGTGGTCCCATGGAAGCTGTATCCTTGCCTGTGGACAATGCAGGTCTAACCTGGCATGTAGTAATGCTGGGTGCCTGGCATTCATCTGCCATTGTGAGTGTCCCCTTGGGGGGAGGGGTAAAGCTGGTAAAACTCAATAGCTGGTAGGAATCAACATTGTGCAGTAACTCACAGCACTTGTGGTTATTGCTGTGGAGGTTGTTGATATAACTATCAAAGGCTTTTGTGATTGTCATCAGTGTCTTCTGCAAATCTGTTGCCTGTAGGTGATTCCATGAGGGATCCCACATTGTGTTTGAGAATAATAAGGGGGTTCACCAGTCTTGGGACACCGCCATTTTCTGCAGCAGTGTCCTCCTTCTGTTGTACACTTTAGTAATGCCAGGGGATCATCACAATGGCTTCCAGTGTTTGGAGGACAGTGTATGTGTTCTGTTGGCTATAGCTAGTACGATGCATCCATGTACATGTTTTTGCAGTGCATATGTGTATGATGTGACAGTCATGCAGCTATTTCCCATTGGCATGGGTGCAGTGAAGTCATCCACCCCTGTTTTTATGACTGCAATGTCAGCATTGGAGAGTTTTTGCAAGGTGGTTACCTTTGTGTGGGGTGTGGGTGAGATGTTGGGCTCCATGTTGATTACATCATGTTTGGATCTGACCAGGTAGGGAATGACAACTGTGGTCGAGCAACAGTCCCATATGTAGGTAATCAGTACAGGTCAAAGTTGTTGCATCCTCTACTGGGTTCAGTATGAGCCAGTCCAGGCCATTGGAACCAATGAATTCCATGAAGCATTGGGCCAGTTTATTGGTGCTTGACTACTTTTCCCAGGTGATGGAGGGGTAATTGAAGTATCCTACTATGTCAGTCTTGGGTTGGACCTTCATAGATGCCAGGGTGTTTAGGAATGTGCATTGGCAGTCTAGAGATATAGCTGGAGACAGATAGCAGGCAATGGTGTGAATTGCACTATTTCCCAAAATCAATTTTATAGGAAGTACCTCCAATGTATCATGCTAGGATACTAGTCTGGAGCTGTGCATATCCATTATGGATATGGAGACACTATCTGTGGAGCTGTGGTCCATGTTTTGGCGCTAACAACTGTGGAATGCCCCATAGCCTGTTAGTGTAGGGCTGCTGTCTGCTGCTGTGAACCACCTCTCCCTTATAGCATAACTGTCAATGTCCTCCACTCTGAGGAGTGCTTTGAGTGACTGCATCTTGACGGTTAGATATCCACTGTTGAGCAGCATGACCCTCAGATTGCATACATGTCTAGCTGTTATGGTGGTAATTTGATTTGAAACACTGCCTAATAAGGCAGTATAGGGGTGGCAAGACACTTACCCTGTACCTGGAAACCCACGGCTGACATATTTCAGACATCTCTGGCAAAGCATTGAAGTCTGTCAATCATGTTATCCCAAGCAGAGAGATACTGGATCCCCTGAGAATGACACACAACATGTAAGCCAATGATGCAGTCAATTATCCATTGATAGTACTGCAGCATCATTCTGGGTGACAGCAATATACTGCTCAGGGCTACTTTCACACCTGCCTGGACCACATAATCCAGGTGTTCAATCATGTATCTTGTCATGTAGCCCAGGGAGGTGTGTCTCAGATTATTCACACCCACATGGATGATGACAGAGTGATACTTGTAGCTGTTGTGGAGTGGCCTGACTGGGTGTGTCATGTGCTGGATGCTGGTACATGATAGACAGTTGGCTGTTACCTCCTCCATAATCAACATAGTGAGAGGGACATCTGTGTGCTGCAGTGCTGAGTCACCCATGATCACTGTATTGTGCAAGGTGGCCAGCCTTAGAAGCTTAGGTTGAAAGGCACACTGTGTACATAACATGTGTGTCCTTTGGCATGTGCTATGTCATGATGTCTGAGTGGGTGTCTGTCTTGCTGGTCTGTGCTGTTTGTGTAAATGTCCATTGAGTGCCTCTGTGAAGGTGGGTCTGCGGCTTTTCAGTGTATGTCGGGGCTGTCATAATGGGTGTTGTGATGAGCTATGTGGTCCACATGGTGTGGTGCAGGTGTTGATCTCATCCTCTTGATCAGCTAGTCCAGTCTCTGCTGGAGAGTGCATATTTCCACATCTGGTTATATTATGGTAGCTCTCACTGGTCTGAGTGTTTGGAGTTTTGAGGAGAGGGTTGTCTGTGTACATGAGGAAATTGCAACAGTGCCTCATAATGGATAAGTGCATCAGGTTAATGGGTGAATGCACAGAAAACTGCACTTCAGTCATACCAGGAGGGGTGGTCATAGATAGAAAGTACTGGGGCTAATTCCATGATGAACGAGTGCTGCTGATGCCTTCCAGGTGTGATACATGTATTCACGCAATAACCTGTTGAAATGCAAAGCTATAATGCTATTTGAAGTGCAAGACAGAAAGAACTAGCAAGATGTACAGTAGAAACTGAAGGCAGACTTCCTAATACCTGTAATACTTTACCTCAGCTGTGAAATTATCATCACCTTTGGCCAGTTGTAAGTCCGGTAAGCTCTGTAGTGCATGCAGTAACTGTGTAACACTATAGTAGACATACCTAGATAGGCAGGAGTTCTCATCTCAATACTGGCAATGTGCGTGTGTGTGTGTGTGTGTGTGTGTGTGTGTGTGTGTGTGTGTGTGTGTGTGTGTGTGTGTGTGTGTGTGTGTGTGTGTGTGTGTATTGAACACTAAGTGTCTTATACCATTTTGATTTGTGTTCCACCCATTACACTTCCCCATCCTACTTTACAACTGTTGTTGTTGTCATTCACCTTAGAAGTACCCTTGGAGAAGGTGATATTGTGTAAGCCACGTGGTGTGTCTGCTAACTGCGTAGTACCATAATACAAATAACTAGACAGACAGGAGTTCTAACCTCAGTACTGACAAGTGTTTGTTTGAGACTCATGTACTGTGAATGTTATACCATTTTGAGTTGTGTAACGCTATACTCATCCTAATTTAGTAGTCCTGTTAATGTTATTCACCTTACAAGTACCTGTGGATGAGATTAAATTGTGTAAGCTCCATGGCGCATCTGATAACTATGTAACACTACAGTAGACATAGATAGGTAGGAGTTCTAATCTGAATACTGGTGTGTGTGTGTGTGTGTGTGTGTGTGTGTGTGTGTGTGTGTGTGTGTGTGTGTGTGTGTGTGTGTGTGTGTGTGTGTGTGCCATACATGGCAGATAACCACCTCCAGATGCCATTATTTTATATAATGTGGTAATGGCATCTGCCTCACATGCAGCATGTGAAACCATTGTACAAGCCATACCAGTCCTCTGTACAGATGTGTCTGGAACATGGAACCTATTAGTGCTCTGTCTGCCTTAACAATGCCCATGTATGTGATATTGTTGCCAAGTAGGCCACAGTGAGTCCAGTGACACATATGGCAGCATCATGTATCATACCTGACTGATACAACATCTGCTACCCTCACACTTGTCCAGGCTTGTATGTGCAATACATGAGTCCAGATGCTTGGTTTTACAAGTGAATTGTTCATGTCATGGGTCACATTAAAAGTTGGGAAAGGTATGGACTGACATACTGTGTCTCAATCAGTATATTTCAGAAACAAATGGCATCTTAACAGGTGTGTGTATACATTTTATATCCACTGTATAGCAGTAATGTTTCACACATGTCCTTACCTTAGTCTATTTGTCCAACACATTTTGCTGGTGTCTGTCCAGACATCTTGCACTGACAGGTTGTGAGGTATGCTACAGGAATGTTACATTATATTCAGATATGCCCCTAAGGTGAGCACTGTGATGCAATACAATTAACTCCACCACAAGTGAACTTGCATTTAAAGCAATATGGCTATTAGTCATATGTCTGTGCATGGTAACTCACATGCCCTCTACATGCCTTGGGTATTGCCAAAGCACAACTGAACAATTCCATACCCACCAGCTTCAGGTTGCTGTCCCATATGCAGACCAGAGTGACCTAAGTAGTTGTGAGGGAGATGTATTGTCAGCAGATTCACATGTGCCCTTGCAAAAGGATGGATGCAGCATGTCTGCACATTTACAGTACAACACTAGACAATTTGCTGTTCTTCACCATAGATTTTCACTTCTGTGCATTAGAAATCCCCATCCACAACTGCAATCAGACCTTGCAGATGCATGTAGATATTGTACAGATACAAGTATGTCTCATACAATAGGCTACTAATCCCCACTGGGACCTTACCTGTATGCCACCCACCTCCAGCAAGTAGGGCTTTGTACCCTGGTGTTGTACTGTGCTGGGTGGCCCAAGCTTGGCAGGTAGCTCCTCATTTGGTGTCAGTGGGGACTGTATGGCTAGGCTCCCACCTGTGGTTGTGGGGTCCCTGGCCACAGCAGCAGCCCTTTGCCAGGCATGATGCATGAGGTTGGTGGCATGATGCCGTACCTGCTCATATGTACGTGTGTGCAGGCCCACCTAATTTACCTTGTGGACATGGTCATCCCACAGGGTGGTCCTCTCCCACAGATGTTGCTGGTATCAGCCCAACAGTACTGTGTGGTTCTATATTATGGCTTCCATTATCAGGTTGCATTCTGTTGGTGAAAAGGTCTCCCACAAGTGATGTGACATTGCACCTGGTAGACACTAACAGGGAAACACATCACAGGACCCCATACATTTGGCAACAGTATCTCCAGTACCTGCATATATATGTACCTTGAATACCAGTAGCCAGCACTCACAACCATACCAGTAGTAGCCACCAATCACAACTACAGCATACCCCTGTAATCTGTCAGCACAGTATCAGCTGCTTGCATTGCACTCCTGGTCCCGATGAGTCATATTGCCCACAGTGAGGGCAAGTTGGTTGCATAATCCGTCATTCCTCATTCAGGTCTGTGTAAATGGATGACATTAGCCATCTTCCATGTGAATGGTGTGTTGATGGTGCTGCATAGTGGTGTGACTACAGTGTGTAATGCACCTGGGAGCACATGCCTGAGTTCATGTAGGATACAGACAGGGATGATATGACATCTCATGGATACTTACATTTGTTGCCTTTCAGTAGACAATATGTACCTGCTCACTGGTGATGAGGGTAGGGGTGTGGGTGCCGTACATATCCACCTATAGTGATGCGGAGTCGGGGGTGGGGGGATGTTTGCCCTAACCCTATCTGCATCAGGTTGCCTGTAGCTATGTTGTGTGTGTATATGATCTGATTGGCTACCATTACAGGTTGGGTTGTTATGTTGCCTCCGAGATTGCAGACATATGGGAAGATGGCCTTGTGATTGCCTTGGTGGATGTCTCCAGTTTGTACTTATAGTCGGCCTTACAGTAATCCACCCATGACCCTATATGCCTGTTCAGACAATGGCTGGCTTGATGCAGGTTGGTTCCTGCCCCTACTTTTCCCTGCACAGCCACTACAGAGACCAACTCTGTGGTTTGTGTATTGCTGCTGTACAGCAAAGGGGATTACTCTACGTTGGTGGAGGCAGGTATGACAAATAAGGTATTGCTGAGTAAATACAGCCATGTATGTATTCAATCGATTGTTTGTAGTGGGCATGGCCACAAATTCATAACACAGTTGGACACTTCTCCAATTTAGTCATGATAATCATGCTTACTGTACCAACCATAGCTGTGTCAGGGTAATACAACAACCAGTAGCTGTAGACATGTCACACCTTTGAGTGCACAGTGACTAAGATTACACACATGTACAACATGTACAGCTGCTTCAACTGACATTTTGCATCCCATGTCTGTTTTCATGAGGTGGATACATACACCTACTCATACTGACATGTGCACAGCTAATATATCACATACATGTCTGTTCTATGTCAGTATGGCACACTAAATTCACACTCTTGGTGAGCAGTAATCCCTCTCAACCTGTTACAGCAGGACATCTGTAGGATACCATGCATCCATGGGTGCAATGGGACAAAATCAGTGACAGTGTCTCAATATTGCTATAATATACTTGAGTCATTCAATAGCAGAGTAGCCTTTGCACTGACAGGCATCCCCTGGAGGATGTCCAACAGTCATATGGCAGGAAGAGAGGGGAAAGGCTAGGAGGGTTGGTACTGAGGGTAAGAATTGTTAATGTTGGCAGTATGTGTGGTATAGGGACTAGGCTAGCTGATATGATGGTCAGGGGATGGTTGATATATTGTGTGTGTGCAAGAGACCACATGAAAGGGGATCATAGGTTCATAGGTTCATAGGTTGGTACTAGGCTATCAGCCCTAGGGCCTATACAAGCCTAGCCATAACAATTCCCTGGCTATTTCTTCCCACATTATTTACTTTCCTGGACCCCTGTCTAGCAGGGCGACTGACGTGATCCCTGGGGTGAATTTCCTTTCTCCCATCCAGTCGTCAAGGTTCCTTTTGAAGAGGTCCAAAGAGGCACTCTGCTTGATATGTATGGGCAATCTATTCCAGAGTCTGGGGAGTCTCTGGGTCAGGAACCTATCCCTCCAGCATGTTTTGTTTATTGTGATGACAAGGTTTAGATCCCTGGGCGTGTAGCTCTCACGGATTGGGATTTCTTTAAGTGTAGCATGTCCAACAGCTCTGGGTTTGACATGGCCTTGTATGTTAAGCAGAGATCGCCTCTGAGTAGACGATATGACAGAGTATAGCTGGAGTTTTTAAGCGATCAGCGTGGGCATCTGCTTTAGGCCTGTGATTCTTTTAGTGAGGTATTTCTGAGGCCTTTCCAGTTGTTGCAGATGTCTTGAGAGGTACATACCAAATGGGGCGTTGTATTCTATAATGGGTCTAATGAGGGATGAGTACAGTGGGACAATGACCTCCTTTTTCTGGATGAAAAGCCCTTCGTGATGAGGTGTGCCACATAGAAGGATTTCCTGACTGTTGTGGCGATGTGGTTATCGAAGGTGAGACCACTGTCCACCTGTGTCCCTAAGTCTCTTATCACACTTTCTGTGTTTAGTGTACTGCCACCTATATGGTAATTCATGGATACATGTTTTTTTTCCCAAAGGGATAACAATACATTTCTTGGCATTGAGCTTGAGCCCATGGCTCTGGCACCAAGCATCTGTTTCTGTAAGGCCCTTTGTAGAGTATCCACATCATTTGGGATTCAATAATGGCTCCCAGTTTGCAGTCATCTGCAAACTTTGTTAGCCAGAGTCCCTTAGTGTTGACCTGTACTTCAGAGAAGTAGATGCCAAACAAGAGCGGCCCCAGGACTGAACCCTGAGGTACTCCACTTGTCACTTGTCTGGAGCTGGATTTGGAGTCAGCTACTTTTATAGTGTGGGTTCTATCAGTAAGCCATTTAGCAACCCATTGGGTGACATAGGGATTAATGCCCAACTTAGTAAGTTTATCTATGATTCCAGAGTGGGGGATGGTGTCAAAGGCCTTGGCAAGGTCTAGATAGGCTGTGTGGACCACCTTACCCTTGTCCATGGCTCTGGAGACTGATTCAAAGAAGTTAATCAGGTTCAGGAGACAAGATCGGCCCTTCACAAACCCAAACTGGGTGGGGTCCAGTGTTTGAAGGTTGCCAATGTCTTTGTTTATGGCAGGGTGTATGGTAGGCAGGTCACAATTGTGCTAGCAAGGCGTGGACTGGAGGTGGAAGGGGGTAGGGCTACTGCTGAAGGAACAGTATGCAAAGACTGTTTTTGGAAGATGACATAAGTGTCTGATAGACAGATGTTTCTGAAGCTGCAAGTTGATGGTGTAATGATGACTGTTGTTAGTGCATATGCTATGCAAGTTGGTTGTGCGATGGATGAGAAAGAGAAATGTTACGTCAGTTGGATGACATGCTGATGACTGTACCCAAGGGTGTAATTGCAGCAGATGTCAATGGGTATGTTGGTGAAGGGAACAGAGGGTTGGGGGATTCATGGGTATGTATGGTGTTAAAAGGAGTGGAGATGGTGAGATGGTAATGGATTTTGCAAAAAGGATGGACATGGCTGTGGTGAATATGCACTATAACATGAGGGAGGAGCATAGGGTGACACACAAGAGTAGAGGAAGATGCACACAGGTGGAATAGATCCAATGTAGGAGGGCCAATTTGAAGGAGATTGGAGACTGTAAAGTGGTGACAGGGGAAAATGTAGTTAGGCAGCAGAGAATGGTGTGAATTGTAAACGTGTGCTTGTGAGGTGGAGTTCAGGGAAGAGTTGGAACCGGCACTGGGTGGCAGTGACAATCTTACAAATATCTGGTTAAGTACAGCAAAGCTGGTAAGGGAGACAGCTAGAAGGGTGCTTGGGGTGATGTGGATGGAAGACGCAGTACAAAGACACCTGTTGGTGGACTGAGAAAGTACTAGACAGTATAGGGAGACAGAGGTTGGGGAAGAAGGAGTGGGATTGTCAGAGAGATGAGGAAAGTAGGCAGGAGTATGAAGAGATGATGTGCATGACAAAGAGAGAGGCAAAGATGGCAAAGGCTGAGAATGGGCATATTAATAGTTCTATGACAGGCTGGACACTAAGGAGGAATGACAGGAATTGTACTGATTGGCTGGACAGATGCACTGAGCTAGGAAAGATGTGCAGCAGACAAGGGTGATAAAGGATAATGAGGTATATGTACTCACAAGCGAGGAGAGTGTGTTGAGGACATGGACTGTACTTTGAGACGCTGATGAATGAAGATAATGAAACAGAGAAGGTTGGATGATGTGGGTATGGTGAATCAGGAACTGCAATGGCTTAACAAGGAGGATGTAAGAATAGCTATGAAGAGGATGACAGGCTCAGGCCATGTTGGATGGATATGAGACAAAGTTGGAGAGGCAGCATTACATCAGTTTGGACATGTGCTGAGGAGGGGTGCTGAGTATATTGGGAAAAGGATGGTAAGGATGTAGCTGCCAGGTAAGAGGAAGAGAGGAAGGCCTCAGATAAGGTTTCTGGATGTGGTGAGAGAGGACATGCAGGTGTTTGGAGTGAGAGAGCAAGATTCAGAGGACAGGCAGAAATGGCAACGAATGATCCACTGTGGCAATCCTGAAAGGGAAAAGACAGAGGACAATGAAGGGGGGTGTTGTAATGTCAGTCTTCACTGATTTGGCAAGGATTTGACAGACATACACATATGGTCAGTGTACAGAACACTGGACAATTGAATGGTATGAGCTCAGTATATAACAAGCAGTTCAACATACGCATCTGCAGCAGTACTTTACTCTGCACATGCTCTGTAAAGTTGCCTTATTTGTATAAGACAAAATGTGTATCATAGTTATATGCACAGGTGACATATGGATATGTACAACATCCCAGTAGCTGGCCTAGTCACTACAGACAGAGCCACATGCTCTGGCCATCAGTGCTGTTCAGCAGTACATCAGTACAGCAAGTCTTGTTGAGACATATACTTTCAAACTCCTATTTTCTATCATTACAGACCACCAACTGCATTCAATTACATGTTTACTTGTTTCACATACCTTTTTTCTTTTTTCCTGTATTTTCCACAGATATATCCTTTTTTCTCATACTACATCAGCTTTGCACTGATGGACTGTCTCTGACAGAGGTGGTTTGAATAGATGGCAGCTTGTCTTTTGTAGACAATGCTCATGACCATGTGATGGCCTGAGCACCAATTGGTATTCCCCAGTTGATGATTGCATGCAGAGCAGCTGTGTAGTTATTCCAATAGCCAATGTCATGGCAACACACTCTTATAATTGAGTACTCCATGTGGGCTTTGGCCATTTCCTTTACCTGTGAGGAAGACATCCTGGAGGTGTGTGAGCTAATACTTCTTAGAACAGCACCTGTGGAGACAAGACAACTAAATGGTGGAGAAGATTTAGGGGCAAAATGTGAGTATTGCAGTTATATATTTTGAATACTGCTTGTTTAACAGGGTTTGGCTGAACATGCTACTTCTGCCCGGGTTTCAGTCTGACAAAGTTCTGTGTTTGCATAGCTCTCAACTGTAGGGCTATCCACATAATAGCCAGTGATTTGCCTGTTATGTTTGGTCTGTTCCCCAGACAGGTGTTGACCTTGGCAAATCAGTAGCATACTCTGGGGATTGCAATCAGTAAATGCTAACATCTATTTCTTTTTCAGACTTTATATCCCTCAGAAAACATATGTTACAACAAACCCTGCAACACCAGCAATTTTCTCAGTGTATAACAACAATATTTCAAGTTTGGCCATGTTTTTGGGCCTCTGTCCCAAATTATGTCAGGGTTTGTACAGATGCCATACAGTAGGAGGTTGATAGTTAGGGTCTACCATTATTTTGTTCTGTCATTCCTGCTGAGGAAAAGGGTAGACAACATGTGGGACTCTGTACATTCAAGAGGTTGGTGTATGGACAATGATCTTAGATGCCTTGTAACATAAGTTGGATACTTAGTGACAGTCATCCACTTTATTATGTTGTCATCAGTTAGTTATAGTAGAGTGTTAAAGTCAGTTTAAAGATGAGTAATTGTTGTTCTTTATGTGTACGGTGTTGCTGTTTTATACACTGGGGTGCCTTTAAATTTTTAAGTTAATGTGTGATAATTGGTTAATGTTAACCATCTGTTCTTATAAAATGGAGACATTCTTCTTTTGAATATGTTTCCAATGAAGTTTGCTGGTTAGGCAAACGAAAAGTGCTTCAAACAGTTTTAATAAATTTGTGGATTATCTACAGCTTTTTGCTGTTAAACTTGTGGACTTTTTAACAGTCACGTTTTAGCATACTAGTGGATTTTCAACAGTTTTGCTTTATTAATTTTGTGGACTTTCTTGGTAGCTTGCTGAACCTGAGTTCCTTTTTTACTAGTTTGACTGCCGTTTTGTTTTCTGCCTTGTAACATACTTTATGTGGGGGAGAGTAGCAAGTGTTTTATAACTAGGCTGTTAGAACATGTGAGAAATATTACTGATGAGAAAGACAATAGTTCTATAGCTGTGCATTTTAATCATTCTCACCATGGGGGTAGTAGTCATGAAAAACATTTGTTATGTACAGAATCAGTTTAAATTCTTAAATGTGATACATTACCCCCTAGGGGGTTAAACGAGTAGTGTAATCGGAGGCTATGTATATACATGTAATTAAGTGAGTGGGTTATAAGGTACTGCTTTGGAAAAAGTCTTTCTCAGTTTGATCAGTTATCAAAGAACAATTGTTATGTACAGAATTAATGTATGTTTTTAAATGTGATACTTTATCCCCTAGGGGGGTTGAATGAGGAGTGTAATTGCAGGTTGAGTATTTAAATGTACTTAAGTGTTAATTGTGTCTTCTAATTAAGGGAAGTATTTCTTGTAATGTGTTACTCCTTGAAGGCTTTGGCAAAGACATTATAGTAAAATGAATTACTGGCTATTTGTATTTTTGTCTACTATCTTCACTTATTGTAGTTGTTTTGCAAAGAGGTCACGGTATAGGTCTGGCCATTGTGTATGGCCTATCATGATTTTGTAGCAGCGTACTGTTCACATATTATTTGGACTGTTGTATCCAACTGTGCATGCTGCCCAGTTATGGGTGGTCTATCAGCAGAATGTTTGGACTAAGCCACTTCATCAGATGTCTGTTGCCTATTGCTTCCTTTGGTTATTTTTACATGATATTTGACTGTTTTTTGGGAGTACAGCTTACCATTACCACTCATTTTTTGCTCTCTCTCTCTCTCTCTCTCTATATATATATATATATATATATATATATATATATATATACGTCAGTATTTCTTGGTAATATATCTATATATTGTTATACATATATATATATATATATATATATATATATATATATATATATATATATATATGTATCCCCACACATATTTTTCTATCCCTCTATATATATATGTAAATATTTTTGTTCATGTATATATTTGTAGCTAATCATTTCTCATTGCACAGTGTGTCTTTCCTATTGTAAACTGACTGTACTGCATGATATGTTGTTAAAAACATCTTACCATCTCACAGGTAAGATGGCCTAGTGGGAAATTGCTGTGACTATGGTGTATAGCATCCCAGGCTCAAGACTGAGCATGGCTAATTATTTTGTTGCTGGTCAGAAGCTGGGCTGCTGGATACAGAGTGATAAAGGCACTTTTAAGCAGTTGTAAGCAGGTTTGCATGGGTTTGTGAGGTGCTAAGCGCCCTAAAACATGGTTAACCCGATAGGCACTTAAACTGTGTAGGCTTTGCTTACTGATGCTTACCAGTGCAAAAATATGCTTAGCAGAGCTAATTACTGGTTATCATTCACATTTAAGCAATGTGTAAATGTGCTAAGCATAGCTCAGCCCTGGTAACCATTGCTCACATTCCAGTCTCATAAAATATAGCAGAGTAATGACATCACATAATAAGTTTATTTAATTTCCTGTATATAACATGCTTTTATGTGCTCTCATTATAGTAGGAAGGGGTGTGACTATACTGTACAGGACATTTGAGTATACATGAGTAGTATCACATATTTTTTAATTTATTATTTTTTCTACATGTGTAGTATCACATGTTATATGCACTCACACTTGCACGTTACACCAGCTACAGTACACTGGTTGATGAATATGATTCCACACAAATGGTATTATGAGATTAATACTTTTGACACTTCTTTTCAATGTAAGATTAGATTGCCTATTGTAGTACTCCAACCATGCACCTCTAGATTCAGAGCTGGGACTATGAATAATACACTATCTTGTTCTAGGTGTTTCAGGTGTATGTTTTTATGTATCTCCTATTGGATATTAATATGATATTATTATATTAACTGTAGAGTGCTATGATTTTTGGCCATGTCATTGAGGACTGCTGTCATGCAGTAATGGCATACATTTCAGTTTCAGACTTCTATCCTTCAGGACATTCATCCTAATGAATAACATGTTTGCTGTCCACTTTCTGTCTTTCTTATGTGCAGATATGCAGATGTCAGGTATTGCTAAGGCCATACAACTATGTAGGTGCCCACATAGTTTTGTGCTGTGGGCCTGGGCACTGGTGCTAGCTCCAACAAATGGGACAGCCTTCATGTGGGCCTTGGCCCAATTACTTGCCTGTGTCAGGGGCATTACAGAGGTGGTGGGCTACAGATTCACAGACAGTAGGTGGGACTACTTCACAGGACAGGACATCTGGAGACAGCACAACAATATGGTGACATATTTCCAGAATTGTCAACAGATTCTATATCATCATCAGTGCTGTTATACACATGGTGGGTTGATAGGTTGACAGGGTTTGTGTGGATATGCATTTAGTAAATGACTTCACATCTGAAAGTGATATGTCTCTGACATACCTCTCCACTGGCATGCTGCCCACAGACTGGCCACATGTTTGTCTGCAATGTTTTGTCTGTTCCCCAGACAGTTGTTGTCCTTGGAACATCAGTTAGCAACTCTGGGGACTGCAGTTAGTAAATACCAAACTCCATTGGTATTACTACCTTCATATTCCTCATAAATGATATGTTACAACTAACCCAGTAACATCAGCAACTGTCTAAATTTCTGACACCAATATGTCCAATCTATGCCTGTGTTTGTGCCTCTGTCCCCAAATGATGTCAGGCTTTGTCCAGATGTCATGCATTATGAGGCTCAGACATATTTAATAGCATTATTTCTTGCCTTCATTCCTTCTACCATCCCAGTGATGTAGTAGACCCATAGACATGTTACAGAGAAGAGGCCATAGATATCAGTCCTGAGCCTGTACATTCTGAGGTGAACTGTACATTTGAGAGATCTGTGCATGTCTCGCCATTGTTGACAGACTGTCAGGATTGTGTAAACATGTCATGTGTACATGTTATTTTGGCTGAGTATGGATGGGGGTAGATGTAAGTGTTATGGCTCCTTTTTTTACTGACTGTGCATGCTGCTCCAGCATCTGCTGGTCTATTGGCTGTATGCCTTAGTAGCAGCAGACTGAGATGTGTCCTATACCACTGTCATGATTCAAACTACACTGAGAATTGGACCACTATATGTAGGGGTAGTGTGTGACTGGAAAATTATTATGTGCTTCTTCACACAGTCCGTATAATCTACTGTTCACCTGACCTACTGGTATGTGATTGACTGTGGTGGAATTGGTTGTGGGTATGCACTTTCACACTTGTGTCTGATATTTGGTGCTGTAACATCCCTGTAGTGTCTGACATCCCAAAGGGGGAAGACAACACATTCATTGACACTGAGCTTAAAGCTATGGCTCTGACACCAGTCACTGGTCCCAGGGAGGCCTTTCTGTAGGATGTCAACATCACTTAGGTAGTTAATAGCAATCATCTGCAAACATTGTCATCCAGAGTCCCTTCATGTTGGCATGGACTTCAGAGAAGTTGATACCAAACAGGAGAGGACTCAGGACAAAACCCTGTGGAACTCCACACATGACTGGTCAGCAGTCTGTCTTGGGCTCAGCTACTTTCACACTGTGGGTTCTATCTTTGAGATGGTTTGCAACCCACCTACTGTTATAGGGGTTGATGCATAGCTTAGTGAGTTTATCCATGAACTCTGAGTGGGGAATGTTATCAAAGGGCTTGGCCATATTGAGGTAGGCTGTATGAACCACCTTGCCTTCATCCACAGCTCAGGTGACTGACTCAAAGAAGTCGACCAGGTTGATTGAACAAGCATGATCTACCCTTCACAAAAGCAAACTGTGTGGGATCCTGAGTCTGGAGATTCCAATATCCCTGTTTCTTAGGTCCATGACGATGCATTCCATAGCTTTGCATGACAGCCTTGTCAGTCTAATGGGACAATACTTCCCAGGGTCTGCAGCCACTTCTCCTGTGTGGAGAGGGATAACTGTAGCAGTGCACCAGTCAGCAGAGACAAAGCCTGAGGTGAGGATGTGATTGAACAGGGCACACAGGTGAGGTGCCAGTTCATTCTGTAGTTCATGCAAAAGGCAGCCAGGGATATTGCCAGGTCCAATAGAAGCTATAGTCTTGGCCTTGGACAGTGGTGTGTTAACCAGAGCAGCAGTACTACTGGGTGCCTGGCAGTGTACTGGTATTTTGATTGGTCCTTTGGGGGTGGGGAGAGGGATAAAGTTGCCATTGAATGTTTGCCAGTATATTGGCAATATCTGTTGCCTCAGTATAGGAGTTAACATTGTGCAGTAGCTCAGAGCACATGTTGGTATTGCCATGGAGATTTTTTACATAACTACAGGAGACCTTGTGGATGTCTTTACTGTGTGTTGCAATTCTGTTTTCACAGCTAGATTTACAGTATTTCATGAGGAATCTCATCTTTTTGTTGAGGCTGATAAGGGTTTTTTCCCAGTCTTGGGACTTCACCTTATTCCATATCAGTGTCCTCCTTCTGTTGTAGAGTAGTTTGGGCAGGGGGTCACCAGATTGGTTTCTCTTTTCTGGAGGAGAGCATCTTGTTTCTATTGGGAATCCATGCATTTGTGTACATGTTCGTACATTGGTGTGTGTTTGGATCTTATGCAACTAGTCTCCATTTGCATGGGTGCTGTGAATTTAGCCACCTCTGATCTTTGGAGGCCAAAGTTGGCTTTGGAAAGGTTTTTCATGGTAGTTACCTTTGCAGGGGGGTGGGAAGGATGTGGATTTCTAAGGAGATGACATTGTGGTTAGATCTAGCTATGGTGGAGTTAACTATTCGTGTGCAGCAACAGTCGCCCATGTTAGTACTGACTAGGTCAATGATGTTGCTACCTGTAGTGAGTGTAGAAACAAGCTGGTCTAGGCCATTGGAATGGATGCATTCCAGGCAACATTGGGCAAGTGCATTGATACATGGGTAGCTTTCACAGTTAATGGTTTGGTATCTGTTTGGTATCTACTTTTCTGAAGTACAAGCTAACGCAGGAGGTCTTTGGCTAATGAAGTTCACATATGACTGCAAACTAGGAGCCATAATTGAAACTCCTAACGATGTGGACATCCTACAAAAGGGCCTCACTGAGACATAGGTGGTAGTCTACTTAACACCAAAAGTGTGATAAGAGACCTTGGGACACAGGTGGACAGTAGTCTCTCCTTTGATAATCACATCGCCACAGTAGTCAGGAAATCCTTCTACATGACACACCTCATCACAAAAGGTTTCTCATCCAGGAAAAAAGAGGTCATTGTTCCCCTCTACTCATCACTTATTAGACCCATTATAGAGTACAATGCCTCTTTTGGTATGTACCTCACAAGACATCTACAACAACTGAAAATACCGCAGAAATATCTCACAAAGAGGATTACCGGTCTCAAACAGATGCCCTACGCAGGCTGTCTCAAAAAACTCCAGCTTTACTCTATCACATATCACCTACTCAGAGGCAGTCTCTGCCTAACATACAAAGCTATGTCAAACCCAGAGCTGTTGGACATGCTCCACTTAAAGAAATCCCAATCCCTCTGAGCTACACTCTCTAGGGACCTAAATCTTGTCACCACAATAAACAGAACATGCTGGAGGGATAGATTCCTGTCTCTGAGACTTCCCATACTCTGGAACAAACTACCTATCTATATCAAACAAAGCTCCTCATTAGCACTCTTCAAGAAAAATCTTGATGATTGGATGGGAAATAGGAAATTCACCCTGAGGATCACCTCTGGGGCTCTGCTCGACAGAAGCACAGGAAAATAATTTTCTTGGGTGGCAAAAGCCAGGGTATCTTTTGGGCTAGGCTTATATAGGCCCTAGGGCCAATAGCCTAGTACCTACCTATGAACCTATGAATGGACGGGTAGTTGAGGTCAACCAGTATAGGGTTAGGTTGGACCGTAATATTTTCCAGGGTGCTTAGGAATGTGGGATTTGACTCTTGGAACATGGTTGGGAACCTATAACAGGCTACGACTTGGATTGGTGTCTTAGCCTATGTTAGCTACACCTGCAGTATCTGTGGTGCATTATGTTGGGCTACCAGTGTGGATGTTTGTGCATCCTTTGTGAATAAGGAGTGCTTCAAGTGAGTGCCTTTTGAGATTTAGACTTCTACTGTTGAACAGCATGACCCTCAGATTGCATTTGTTTGTAGCTGTTATATATTTAGCTATATTTATGTATACATATATATATAAATATATATATATATATATATATATATATATATATATATATATATATATATATATATATATATATATATGTGTGTGTGTGTGTGCGTGCATGTATTTATATACTTTTCTATATATATATGTTTATGTATATATGTATATATTTTACATGTATATCCCTATAGATATATTTTGCGTCTATATTTGTCCACATATATGCATCACCATACAGAAATACATGTATATATAGAAAACCTGACTGATTTTACAGAATCTTTTCCCCTACTGTTGAATGACTCTACTGACTGATATGGTTGGAAAAGCATCAGCATTTTGTAGAGCTCACATAGTGTAGTGACACATTGCTCTGACTATGGTATATGGGGCTCTGGGTCCAAGACTTGGCAGGACTGATGCTTTTGTTGCAAGGCAGAAAAGTTGCTGCTGGAGACAGATAGATAAGGGCAATATTTCAAAGATGTCCCTATTTTGGCCCCCTTGACTACCATTTTGAAATGGAGGCAAGCAGGGGGTAAAACAAGATGAGAGGCAGCTAGGGATGTGCAGGATGGGTGTAGGAAAGGACCATAGCTCTGCATTTCTTTAACAGCAACAGCTGATATGACTGTGGGCACTTTGGAATTTAGAGCCTCACACCCCACAGGGAGGGATGTGAGTGACATAAAATTATGCTAATTAGTGGGGTAGATTGAGTACAGGGACCGTGTTTCTGGGCGAAATGCAGAGCTATGTATGGGACGTAATATTATTTGGGACAGATGCCCTTTTTTTTTTTTAAAAGGTGAGAGTGGGATGTTGGGGAAGGGGTGTAGGGAAGTGTGGGTAGGAACATTTGGTAGGAGAGGTTGCATTTGCAGACAGACAAGACACAGAAGACAGCAGACAGAAGCAGTGTGTGAAACATGGAGTGGTAGACACCTTGGACGGGGAGGGTATTTGGGAATCGGATGCCCATGAGCCCTCTAGATGGTAGCAGTGGGACTGATGTCCCCACCTGATGGCGGTCACCACTACTCCTTCATGGCCCCAAAGGTGGCTGTGCTGGGGGATGAGCCTGAGGGGCCAGCTGCCCCTCAAGCTGTGACAGTCTGCCCTCTACCTGGGGCAGTTGTTCATCCAGTCCGACTGGAGGACACTGCGCATCATGCCACGGACATCTTGCTGGGTGACAAGATCCTCACTGTGTCCATGTGCAGGGGGAGGACAAGCCTCATCCCCTGCAGCGGTTTCACCCGAGGTTGTTGCAGGACCAGCAGATGAGGGAGGTCTGGGTTGGGTCCCAGATGAGCTGAGAAATTGTGACTCAGCCAGGTGGAGTGGGAGAGGCGGATCCACCAGGATTGGCCTTCTCGAATGTGCTGTAGAGTGAGAATTAACAAGGTGTATTGGTTAGTCATGAACAAAACATTTAAGCAATAGTCAACACAGCATGCATGGTGTTCCAATTGACCCAGAACAATGGAATTGTAACAGTGGCATGGCAAACAGAACACATGCAGAAATGGAATGGCAGTCAGGATTACAACAGCATGCCAGTTATATTTATGGCAACAGGCCAACAACAATGGTTATTCAACAATGTATGTTAGTATGCACACAGTTTCAAATATAATAACCAAAATGGAACAAAGGTCCTAACAGTAAGTTTTGGTAACAACATATCCATATTACATTTTGTGCAATTATTGGAGCAGATGAGTGGTGGGGGAAGAGGAAATAATTCCATTAACAACTGCATTCAGTGATACTTCTCAATACACTACTGTTCAATACTCTACATTTCTGCCCTCCCTTAACCTCTACCTGCGCCATGCAGCTACTACAGCACATACACTCCTGTACATATGTGAACCTGGAGTACTATGGGGCAAGGTATGACAACTCTACGTACATAAGTATAGGGGACTCATACCTGTCATACTTATCGGTACAAGTAAACATGTCTTCCCTGTCCTGCTGTTTTGTAAGTGTGCTTTTGTCATACTTGTACTGTGATGTTATCTGGGTGCAGGTTTCTTGCCAACAGGGGAAACTATCAGTGACAGCGTGACACTTGAGAGGCTTGCATTGGTCAGAATGCATTGTGTAGATGGCTAGCCTGCTTCTATTTGTAGGACTGTGGCTGCTCAACAGAACATTTGTACACATTTCATACATATACCCATCAAACTGCTTCTGCAAATATTTCTTTACCTGTGGGGAAAATATCTGTTCACAATATATTAGTGTTTCTACCAATATTCAAGTTTACAGCTGTAGAACTAGAAAGACATGTTAGTAGCAGTCCCTGCATTCGAACCAGTGTGTGTGTGTGTGTGTGTGTGTGTGTGTGTGTGTGTGTGTGTGTGTGTGTGTGTGTGTGTGTGTGTGTGTGTGTGTGTGTGTGTGTGTGTGTGTGTGTGCGTGTGTGTACAACAAACATTAGAACAAGAAACTGTTGGCGTTACTGTTTACACAGTATGAGCAGATTATTAAAACTAGACATTTGGACATTTTAATAAAACAGACTTTAATTTAGAATCAAGTCAACACACTCTACTTTTGCAGTCTGCACCTGTTAGTGTCTCACACTTTCCTGTACATTCAGGACTACCTACAGCTGATATGCAAAGGTTAGCACAAGGCAATCCTGATAGGAACACAGTACAACACATTACTGAAGAAAATATTTACTTTTGCATTTTGTCAGTTATTTCAGATCCAAGCTCTGAACTATGCAGATGAACAGTGCTACATCAATTCACCTCAGTTACTGCATGCTGATGCAGCTACACAATTGCACTTTTCTGATACAAGACAAATGAAAGACAGTTTCTGGCAGTTAGCTTTATTATTTTTGACATAACAACACTTTCTATAACTCAGAAATCCACAGTTAGTATTCTGCATGATCTACACAGGAGGATTGCTTCTCATTTATAACTGTTATAGTAGCCCTGACACAGCAGTTTCTTAGCAGGTTCTTTCAGGCAGCCTAATACATATCCTACTCTTCCTCTCCTCAGTTCTACCTTGTTTGCTACAAAACTCGGTATTACACAGCAGCTGGCACTGCTGAGTTCTCACACTGGCAGCCTGACACATGCATGTATTCAGTACAGTTACAGCACAATTTTTTATATATATATATATATATATATATATATATATATATATATATATATATATATATATATATATATACAGTACTACCTTTACTATTTCTGATTTATTACAGTGGATATTACAAATATTTCTGTACTCACCAAACTCTCAGCACAGTCGGACCAGGAGTTGGGCATGGGCATCAATGTTTGCAGCCCTCTCATCGGCAGCTGTATAGGGAAACAACACAGATTAAGCACACCTGTAGGGAATCATGTACAATTTTTAAATAATTATTTACAAATATACAGACTGGATACTTACAAACTTCTGGGATGTCCCCTGCTCATCCCTCTTGGATCCACTGGGTCAAGAGCTCACCCCTTCGATGCTATAGGTCATCATAGTGATGATGCACCTGCTCACCAGTTCGAGGTATGCCAGTGGCACTGGTGAGATCATGTGCAAGATGGTCCCAGGCCTCTGTTTTGTACTGGGAGCCCTGGTACTGGCCCTGCAGCAGTCTAGCTTCATGGTCTTTGATAAGGAGTCCAACCATGACCCTGGACTCCTGGATGCCCCAGCATTGCACCCGGAAGTGAACATCCTCTCCTACACCTGCCATTGTTGCTGCCCTGATCAGGCTCAAAGAGATATGACTGCATTCCCATCTTTGCAGTTTAAATAAGGCCATTTTCCTGCATTTTTCTGTGATTGGCAGATTTTAAAATATACTAAGCTATGCTTCGCTCCATGCAAATTCACTTAGCAAGGCTTAAACCAGTTAAGCAAAGCTTACAGTTGCTAAGGATTGCTTCTATTTTCATGCTTAAGTAATCATTAGCTTGTTTCAGCAGAGCTGCAGCAGGCTTAACTAGCCACAAACAATTATTTAAAAAAAAACAGAGAAAAGGTATTTTACATTTCCCTATGGCATTTTTCCAGTGCTACACTACCATAAGTGAAGCATATGACTTACAAATATCATTCTAATTCATAAAAATTAATTTATAACTGCTTTCACATGTAAAAGTGGAAAGACTGCATTGGAGCTCGGACCGTGAATGTCTACATGCAAAGTAGCAGCTGTAACTGCTACGCTATTTCAGATTGCCTGTGTAGCTCATATATTCCTATTTAACTCCTTCAGATATTTAAGCTATGCTAAGCACAGCTGCATGAAGTGCACACCTGCTCAGCTGCGCTTAAACTTTATTGTGGACAGAAAAAAAATTAAATATGTGTTTTAGTTTTTTTTAATGTAGGCATATGCACATTGCTTTCTACACCATTCTGCACAATTATCTGTGCTAGAACATTGTGGAGGCTGTGCTTATGTTTCATCACACTTAGAATGATAATGGGATTACAGGTTTGCTTTAGCGTGAATTTTATAGAGGGTATGCAGTCATACCTCTCAATCTCTTAAAGCAAACAATCTGGACAAAGCCTTACATGATGTGGGGACAATAGGGACAGGTTTTAAATATTGCTCTTACAAACTTAGAAAGTTGACATAATAATAGGTTTTGCATTAGCGTGGATTTTCTGATGGATGTGGAGTCTTACACTCAAATGTTTGTCATTATATACAGACTTCACTCCTCAGCTATTTGCCACTGTAGTACACATTTTAGGTGGAACACATCTTTGAGGTATAAATCTGGACATTCTGCGACAATCTGTACAGTTGAAGGTATGCCATGGACACTTAAAGTGTCAGCGGACATCCTCTCTGCTTTTGAATTGCCAAATGACAATTCTGGAGTGCAGAGTGTGTGTGTATTATACGTGAACTGCTCCAACATGCCCCCTGCACTCGTACACAGACCTGCTTCTGTACTAGAATACAGCAGCGTGCCTTCATGCATATGCAAGACATGCTGCTGTTCTATACGGACACAAACCACTCCATGCTGGAATAACGCTATTCCAACACAGAGCTTCGTGAATCCTGGGGACTGTCTTTTATGAGCATGTTGAAACAAAGGTAACATAAAGTATAACATTTAAAGTATAAGACTTGTATTATGATTGGGTTTTACAAAAGTAAGATTTTATGTAATATATAAATTTTACTAATGAAATTTGGTGTTGCCTTAATCTGGTGTTTCTGTATTTAATGCAATTCTTTTTTGAAAAAGTATGTATTTCTTTTTAAAGTATCCATTTCCTTTTTAAGAGCCCAATAATTTAATATTAATGAAATTTTTTTGTGATCGGATAATGAATGAATGAATTATGGATCTTGTTTGAAGATGTACTCTTAAGAAATTTATATGTAAGGGGATGAAATCACTTAGTATTGTTTTATTAAAGTTGTTTAGCTAGTTTCCTTGGTCTTTTGCTGTCTTTTTATTTTGTTTTCAGTATTAAAGTTTTATTTTTTGAGTATCACCAATAAGCTTTTTTAGTTCTTTCTAGAACAGTTAGGATTTTCAAGTGAGTGCATTTTGCCTTTGAGTTGGGTATAATGATTTGACAATATTAGTTTGAATTCCAGTTGACTTCCTTAATGCATGATACTTTTAAAGGAGGTTTTGATTGATAGGGTGTTGTTTCCAGACTGTCCATGCTTCTGCCCTGTCTTTAATTTTGTGTTTAATGTAATCTGTAAGCCATGGGCATTTTTGTTACCCGAGAAGCACCCATGTTATGGTAATGAGGATTTTCTGAATATTTGAGATGGTGCCAATGAGGCAGTGTAACACAGCTGTAGAATGCACTTGGGAGCTTGGGAGTATAAAGGAATCAAGTCTATATTGCTTAGGTAGTTCTCCAGCAGTGTTTTATTTTTTTTTAGGAAAAGTGTCTACTGGAAAAAATGTAAATGTGGGGGGTGGGCATTGTTTAGTTTTGAAAGACCATTTAAGATAAGCAGATAATGATTGCTGCTGGCATTTGGCTAAATATCTATGTCCATACATCTGTGTTTTATATTTGTAATTATAAGGTCAGTTTTTGAACAGTTTCCAGTGTGGACATGTTTGACCTTGCTGATTGTTTTATTAGGTGTCCTAAACCTAGGGTATTTAACTTTCTGTGCAATTTTGATCCATTGGCATTCAGATTGAAATCACCAAAAATAATACTGTTTTTTCTAAATATTTGTGGGAAATAAATCAAGAATTGCTTTTTTAATAATGTTGATAGAACAGGGTAGTTGAATTTAGGCTATTCCTATAAAGAAATTCATATGGTCACCTAAGGTTATATGACTGAGTATCCAACTGGAACTTCTGTGATCCTAGTAAGAAGGCAATGTGTGGCCTAAATTTTGAGAGAGGGGCTTTGTTTAATTAGGAGTACATTGCCTCCCCCCACATCTAGTTCTAGGTTTGTTATTTTGGAAGATGTTATATTTTTCCAAAATTAATTTTGAGGAGCAGAAGTCATCTTTATTCCAAGTTTCTGTTAGGGCAACAATGCAAAATTTCTGTGGTAAGAGCTATGCTTCTAATAGTGTCTGTTTGTTATTATTGCTACAAGGATTGAAGCTTGCTATTTTTAGGGGTACATTATTGCTTGTTATTTGTGAAGCAGAAATACAGGAGTTGTAGTATGTTAGTGGCCCAGGGCTGAGTTGAACATCTCAGATAAGCTTGAGCTTCTGCATGAGATGAAATAGTTTATACAGGGGACAGTTAATTTTGTGGAAGAGTAATTGGTGTTAATGGAGTAGACAGAATTCTAGAATGCATTGTTTTCTTTTGAGGTAAATTAAAGGTTTTAAGTATCTTGTTTATATGCTGGTTTTATATATCGTAAGCTGTAATTTTATGTTGACTTATTTAACATTTTCTGTTTTAAGTATAACTGACAATGGAAACATATCAGACAGGTAGATAAAAAGATTAAGGTTGATATAAGAAGTCACTGTGATACTGAGATTTTGGAGGTGATGAAAAGGATGTTGATTTGGTACCTAGTAAAAGGCAGTGATTATGTAAGAATAAAATTATGAATATGGACACAGGGTTAGACTGGGAGTAGGGTAAGATTAAAGAGAAGCCATGTATATGACAGAGTGGAGTGGGGCTATTCCCCCTCAAATTGCCTTAAGCTGAATTATTGTTAAAATAAGTTCTCCAAATATAACCTGGATAGTCTCTTATATGTCATGGTCTTGACTAGGGTAAGTGAGGTCTATCATTCTGATTTTAATCTGTCAAAGACAAAAATTGTTTCTTTATATCTTTGGAAAGAAATAGAAATCATCATCATCAGGAATCTTTGATTACTTTAAAACATTCCCCACGATTCACGACACTAAAATTTTTGTGCAGGAGCAGTGTAGACACTCCTGCATGGAATATGGCTGCCGAGTGATCCACGAATATGCTGTTTTGATGTGCACGAGCAGCCCTACACTGTTCCTGCATCGAAAGCCATGTAGTATGCTAATCAGCTTATTTTCTGGTGAAAACCATGCAAGTGAGCTGATTTAGCGATCCAGGAAGTAGACAGGTCTCTGTGCAGGAACAGTGTAAGGTGCAGAAATGTATTCAGTTACTAATCGAATACATTTCTGCTAAAAAGAAAACGGAACCAAGACAGCTCCAATAAAAGCATGTATTAAAGTGGCTGGCCATACCAATGGCCAAATATATGGCCATTGGAATGGGAAAGTGTTTAATTTCTATAAAAATAAATGTTTATTTTTTTTGGCTGATCTCGGCCGTTTAAGCATAGGGCAGCACCGCACAAACAGGATGGTGGGGAAAATTAAAAAAAAAATGAGAAAAGTCTATTTTAGGTGAAAGCTGCATTTTGCCCTTATAGTCAATGGCAAGTAGAATCAAAAAAATTCCAGGGAACAGGGGTTGCTAAAGGAGAAGGTTCTTGTGTAGTGCCTGTAACTATGGAGTAAGGCAGAGGGGTGTGTTAATGAGGGGACTTAAACTAAATCACAAAATTCTTCTAAGTGTCACACTGCACCTAACCATGTAGGTGCTCTAACACCACCGTGTAGACAGGAGGAGCAACTAACATAAAAAGGGGGTATGTCATGCTTGCTATAAGCACATTGGAGCTCCATTGGCTGTGCTTGTGGTTAGCTAAGCACAGCTAAGTGAGGGTGTGTGTCTGAGGCTGTAAACACTTATTTCATGAACTGAGCGGCATGTACACTAGCTAAATAGGTCTAGGTGGCACACCAGGGCTTAAACAGGAAGGATATAGGAAAAGAAAAATGAAATAGCAAAACAAGGGAAATTCAGTACAAACAGCAATATGGGATACTGCAACATGCAATGGGTCATTGAAAGCACTCAATAATACTGCTGACAGGTGGCTGCATAGCTGAAAATGGGAGGAGATGTAAAAAAATAGAGGGCAACAGCACAACAAAGGAAAAATGAAGCAGAAATCACTAATATGGGACTCTTGTAGCTCACAATGGGCCAGGTAAAGCAGACAATAATACAGCTGGCAGGTGGCTGCATAGCTGAAAGTGGGAGGAGATGTAAGTAAAAAATAATTAAAAAAGGGCAACAGCAAAATAAAGACAATCATGCACAAATTACCAGTAATGCCTCTAACTCTCACAGTGGCCAAATCAAAGCCATAAGTAATATAGGCAGCAGCTGGAATGTAACATAGTCAGCCAATCATACAGGCAGCATCTGCAGCACAACGGTATAAAGTATGGAAACACCTTACAGTCTGTCTTTTCCCACAAACTCTTCACCATTGGTGTATACATGTGGGGAATTTTAACTGGAAAAATGTTAGGGGCTGCCATTGCTTTGATCCATTAGTATGTTCTAGAGGCTCAGGGCAGAGAGGAGGATAATACTGACAACCACCACAGACCAAGGAGAAGGAGGAGAGTGCTCCGAACCAGGGTAACCTACCAGGGACTACATAATCTGGAGATAGTAGAGTGCTACAGGATGGACAGAAACATACTTCAGCAACTCACCAAGCTGTGCCAGCCTCAACTCAGAGCTAGAACCAACAGAGGGGAACCCATCCCAGTGGATACCAAGGTATGTATAGCCTTAAGAATTCTAGCTACAGGTACTTTCCGAAGACCTACTGGAGACATCATGGTGGTCTCACAGGCATCTGCATCCAGGGTACTCCACCAGTTCCTGGATGCCATGCTACCACATGCCGGTGAGCATATTTACTTCCCCAACACTCGTGAGGACAGGACCAGCAATATGCATCTCTCCAACCATTTGGCAGAATACCTGGAGGTACTGGGTGCCATAGACTGCACGCACATCCACATCAAAACACTACCCGGTGAACAGGGTAGGGTCTACATAAACCACAAGGGTTCCCCTCCATCAACTGCCAGGTCATGTGCAATGCTCAGGGCATTATCATGAATGTGTGCTGGCAGCCCTCAAAGTTATTACGACTCTCACATCTGGCATATGTCACACCTGTACCAGGCATTTGCCAGTGGGGGCAACCCATATGGCCATCTGGTGGGGGATGCTGGCTATGCACTGCAGCCATGGATGATGACACCCATCAGAAATGCACAGACACCCACACAGGAATGCCATAATGAGGCACACGCACAAACCAGGATTATTACAGAGCATGTGTTTGGGATGCTCAAGTCACGGTTCCACTGCCTTGACATATCTGGTGGAGCCTTGCAGTACTCTCCAGCCACATGTGCACACATGTTCATAGTATGTGCCATGTTACACAATATGATCCTGTGGAAACAGCTACAGCAGGAACAGCATGGGGAAGGGCCACACAGCCCACCACCATTGCCAAGGTCCCCACAGGCACAGAGGGACTCACAGGATGAGGCCCCCTGAGCCTGCTCCCATAGGCAAATGGAGACGTGCCCAGTATGCTCAGGCCTTGGCAACACATAGCACACACACTGACACTGTAGGGACCCCAGGGATTGACACCTTTCTCTCTGATTCACACACACAGTAAAATGGATGACACACACATCACATTACCTGTCACTTACCATGTATAGCCAGTGTACTGTGTGCATCCAACATAGGCGGCCCTCAAGCACTGTCCTCATAACTGCTGCAAGCACAAGGTAAGTTAGTCTTTTTAACAATAAATGAATGGAATGTTCTGCTAGCATATCTATGGTAAAGCTGCATGCATGCAAGGGAATGCGGTGGCCTAATGGGATAGCAGCATAAAACTGACAGCTATGCTGGCCACCAGGAAATATCTGGCCAAAACTGGCCTCCACACACTATGCAGTAGTACCCAAGGTGGCAACTTCCACTGCAGTATAGGTGTGGAGACAACTAAGTGGAGGGGGCATAGGTCACAGGCATGGGTATCAGGGTGGGGGTCCCATAACCACCTCTCACACCCACACAGCAAGTCAGCTGTAGAAAACCACAGAGAAGTGTCTGGTAAAGGCACACAAATGGTGGCAATGTTGACTTAACCTCTTACAGACTCAGACAGTGATAGCACAGCAGGAACTGCAGTTGCAGTAAGGCTATGAAGGGTAAGAAGTCTGCAACTCAAATGTATGCCAGTACAATATGACCTGGGCTCTTTACTGATATGCCTCCAGTCCCCAAGACAGGGCACAATAGTATGGTAAATAGAACCAAAATATAAAGCAAATACCAGCACAGTCTGTGCAAATGTGATAGTGGACAGGTGTGCCCCCCCATATACCCACACAAATGCAGTAACATATGTGTTTGCATGGAAATAGCAGCATAGCACACATTGGCAGGGCTGTACCAATACACATGAAAACATGTTGCCTGTCCACAATATGCAGGGGTCAATGAGCTATTTGTATGTGTGGTTAATACTGTCTGGATCTGGACAGCATATTCTCCTGGCATTTGTCTTGTACTGCCCTAGGTACAGTACTGCCTTTGACAGGACCATGTGCAGATACCAGCAGTGCCAACTGTTATGCATATCAGTGACACCCACTGCTCTGCCACTGACATACCTGGAAGTCAAAGTACTATGTCGAATATGCTACGCATATTACTGACATCTTGAAGGATATGTAGCAGAGGTGCCAAGGCTTTTGTGAATACAAGTGTTGTGTGGTACTGTGCCAGTGGTCATTCTCAATAATCCTTTTTCTTATGTTTGCTTTTACAAATAATGGACATGCCTGCACAGCTGAATGCACTCTGTACCCACACCCATAACTTCCAACCTCTGACAGCAAGATGTCTGGACAAGGGCAGAAAGAAAAGTAGAACAAAGGCACATTGATAGGCATGTGTTGTAAATATTGTCCTTATATACTGAGAAAGTTGGTGGGGTGAGGGGTTTGCAGTAGTGGAATTGTCTGAAGGGTATATATTCGGAAACAGTAATGTCTGTATTATTTTGTAACATCACACTTCAGTTATATGTAACTAACTTGCCATAAAAACACAAGTTTACATAGAAAGGATGAAATCTGTAGCAAAACACCTGAACAACTTCCCAAAATATGTACAGGTCAGAGGTATGCGCATACAAGGATATGACATCTCAGGTTAGAAAGATATCAGACAAGCAAGAGATCCCCAGCCAGTATATCACCAGGTTGCTGGACTGTTCACAAAGTTGTCTGTCATTACTACACTGGCAGTAGCCACACCTCACAAATGGCCTTGTTGGGCAAGTATTTACATAGCTGCCCTCATAATATTGGTCTTTGCATCATACAACTACTATTCCTCTGGTAAAGCACTGTGATAATCTCAGGATGTCTGGCACTAGGTAATGACACAATACATTGCAGTTTCAGACTACAGATATGTCAGAAAATGTCTACTAAACCAAACAAGTACCCAGAGGAAAGTCTTGTGTACACCTGAGAGGTATGGCTGTAGCACACAAAACCCTGGGCTAGAGTACATCTATCTCTGGAATGGAGTCCCATCCTAACAATAGAAGGTCACACTGGGCATGCTCCTATACTTAGAGACTCACAGGACATGTTGGAACCCACATCAGAATATATGACTGTATTTTATATATATATATATATATATATATATATATATATATATATATATATATATATATATGTCCATGCATACAGACAGCTATGTACACCTCAGCTGTCCCCACACACACACATCAGACAGGATTATCTTCAGTTAGCTGTGGGTAGCCCATATATGATATATCTGCATCTGTTGCATGAGATACACACACATATATATGGGACACTGAGAGACAGACAGTGATACAGAGAGAGAGATAGAGACACAGGGGGACACAGACAGAGTGAGTCACACACACGGATACCTTGAATGGCATACAGTGATGTCCTGCTGGGGACAGTGGCATGCCGGTTGTAAACAGTCACACGTGCCAGCATAAAAGGTGAGCCACATTGTGTAACAGTACTGAGGTTGAGCTCATAATATCACATCACCTGCCTGTGTGTGTATCTCCATAGGTCCAAGTATCTTCCCACTCACAACACTTCACATTGCCCTATTTCACAAGATCTGCTGCTTTCATTCACCTTAGAAGTACCATTAGACACTGATCACCCCTATAAGCTCTGTAGCATGTGCAATAACTGTGCAACACTATAGTAGAAATAACTAGATAGGTAGGGGTTCTAATCTAATGTGTGTGCATATGTTTGTAAGAAGAAGTATTTTGATAAGTCTCCCACCCACTGCCCTACTTTATCACTCCTACTGATGTCATTCCCCTTATCAGCACCTTTGGCCAGTTGTCATCCCAGTAATCTCTGTAGCATGTGTGATAACTGTGTAACACAATAATACAAAGCACTAGCAAGACAGGGGTTCTAATCTCAGATCTGGCAAATGAGTGTGTATGTATGTTTGTAAACAGAAGTATTTTGATAAGTCTCCCACCCACTGCCCTACTTTATCATTCCTAGTGATGTCATTCCCCTTATCAGCACCTTTGGCCAATTGTTAGCCCAGAAAGCTCTGTAATGTGTGTGATAACTGCATAACACTATAGTTCAAATAACTAGAAAGGCAGTGGTTCTACTCTTAGAGCTAGCAAATGAGTGTGTGGGTGTCTAAGTGTGTGTGAAAGTGTGTATGTTTGTAGGAAGAAGTATTTTGATATGTTTCCTACCCACTGGCATACTTTATCAGTCCTACTGATGTCATTCCCCTTATCAGCACCTTTGGTCAGTTGTCAGTCCAGTAAACTCTGTAGCATTTGCAATAACTAAGCAACACTTTAGTAAAAACAACTATATAGGCAGGGGTTCGACTCTCAGATCTGGAAAATGGATGTGTAAGTGTGTGTAATTGTGTATGTTTGTAGGAAGAAGTATTTTGATAAGTTACCCACCCACCTGGCCTACTCTATCAGTCATGCTGATGTCACTCCCCTTATAGATTCATAGGTGTGTATTAGGCTAATGGCCCTGGAGCCATTACAATTCTAGCCCATAGATGTGCCTTGCTATTGTGCCACCTGATGTTAGTTCCCAGTGACCTCATCAAGTAGAGTCACTGGAGTGATCCCTGGGGTGAACTTTATATTACCCATGCACTCATCAAGATCTTTCTAGAACAGGGTAATCTAGTCTAGGTGTTTTGCTTGACATGTATGGGAAGTCTATTCCAGGGCATGTGCAGTCTCTAGATGAGGAACCTGTCCCTCCAGCATGTTGTGTTGATTGTGGTAATGAGGTCAAGGTCTCTGCAGTGTGTGGTTCAGTGAGATTGGGATGTCTTTAGATGTAGCATTTGTAAAAGAGCTGGGGCAGAATGGCTTTGCAAGTCAAGCAGAGATCACCTCTAAGTAGGTGATATGAGACTGGGAACAGCTGGAGTCTCTTGAGTTTGTCTGTGTAGGACATGTGTTTAATGCTTAGGATCCTCATTCTGAGATACTTCTGTGGCCTCTCCAGCTGTTGCAGGTGTCTAGTGAGGTACATGCCAAATGGGCCATTATACTTGATGATTGGTCTAATGAGGGAAGAGTACACAGAGATGATGTCCTCCTTCTTCCTAGATGCAAAACCATTGGTAATGAGATGTGCCACATAGAAGGATTTCCTGAACACAGTAGCAATGTGGTGGTTAAAGGACAGGTTGCTGTCAACCTGTGTCCCTAGATCTCTTATAATGCCTACAGTGTTCAGTGGGCTCCCATCAATGTGGTACTTAGTGGGAACTGAGAGTTTACCAAAGGGGCTGAGGATGCATTTTGTGGTGTTAAGCTTCAGGCCATGGTTTCCACACCTGTCAGTGGTCTCAGTGAGGCCTTTCTATAGGATGTCTGCATCGCTTGTGGAGTTAATGATGGCTCCCAGCTTGCAGTTGTCTGTGAACTTGGTAAACCAGATTTCCTTTGTGTTGGCCTGGACTTCTGAGAAGTACATGCTGAACAGGAAAGTACCCAGAGCTGATCCCTGTGGGACTGCACTCATGACTGGCTGGCAGACTGACTTGGAGTTCACTACTTTCACACTGCATGTTCTATCTATGAGCCAATTTTCAACCCCCCCCCAGTGATATACAGGTTGATGCCTAGTTTGGTGGGTTCATCCATAATTCCTGACTGAGGAATGGTATCAAGAGCCTTGGCCAGATTGATGTAGGCTGTATGCAGTGCCATACTATACACAGCCCTGGTGACTGACTCAAAGACATCAACCAGGTTGAGCAGGCATGATCTCTCTTACACAAAGCCAAAATGTGTGGGGCCCAGAGTTAGGAGATTACCTATATGTTTGCTGATCAGGTCCCTGATGATGTGCTCCATAGCTGTAGACATCAGACTTGTCAGGCTACTGGACTGATAATTCTCAGAGTTTGTAGTTGCCACACTTTTATGTTGAGGGATGACTGTAGCAATGCACCATTTGGGAGGGACAAAGCCTGTGGTGAGACTGTGAGTGAACAGGGCACACAGATGTGGTGCCAGGTATCTTTGTAGTTCATGTAGAATACAGCCAGGGATAATTTGGTGTCCCCATGGAAGCTGTATTCTTGCCCATGGACAATGCAGGTGTAACCTGGATGGCAGTAATTCTGGGTTCCTTGCATTTTTCTGGCATTCTGATTGTTCCCCTGGGGGGGGGGGATAAAACTAGCACTGAATGTGTTGGAAAGAATGTTGGCAATATCAGTTGGTTCAGTATAGAAGGTAGCATTGTGCAGTAACTCAGAGCACTTCTGTGTATTGGCATGGAGGTTCTTGATATCACTAACAAAGGACGTGTGATTTTTGTCAGTATCTGCTGTAATTCTGCCATCATAGGTGGCTGTAGATGATTTCATGAGGTATCTCAAGTTGTTGAGGCTAATAAGGGAGTTTCACCACTCTTAAGACTCCACTTTATTCTGCAACAGTTTCTTCCTTCTGTTCTGCAGGTTATTAATGGCAGGGGATCACCAGATTGGCCTCCAGTTTTTGGAGAAGAGTGTCATGGTTCTTTTGGGTATGGCTAGCTCCATGCATTGATGTACATGTTTGTACAGTGCATTAGTGTATGATTCGACACTCATGCAGGTATTTTCCATTGGCATGGGTGCTGCAAAATTAGGACAGCCACGGTGGTGCAGTGGTTAGTATTGCCACCTCACAGCAAGAGGTTCTCCGGTTCGATCCTCGGCTGGGGTGCCTTCTGTGTGGAGTCTGCATGTCCTCCCTGTGGTCGCGTGGGTTTCCACTGAGTGCTCCGGTTTCCTTCCACTTCCCAAAGACATGCCATAGGTGGATTGGACACTCTAAATTGGCCCTAGGCATGAGTGTGTGCATGTGTGTGCCTTCTGTGGAAGGTTGGGCGCCAGGCTGGCAACTCGACACTGTAAACCTCCACTGCCAATCATGAGCGGACAGGTGATCTGCTGTCGCGACCCCTAACCGGGAAAAGCCGAAAGAAGAAGAAGAAGATGGGTGCTGCAAAATTAGCCACCTCTGTTCTTATGAGTCCAAAGTCAGCTTCGGAGAAGTTTTTCAAGGTGGTTACCTTTGCAGGGGGTGTGGGTGAGATGTGAATTTCCATGGTGATTACTCTATGTTGGATCTGACCAGGTAGTGACTGACTACTGTTGTCAAGCAAGGGTCCCATATGTTAGTAATCAACACAGGTCAAGGATGTTGCTTCCTCTACTGGGTGTCAGAATGAGCTGGTTCAGGGCATTGGAATAGATGAATTCCAGGAAGCACTGGGCCAGTGTATTGGTGCTTGAGTATTTTATCCAGTTGATGGAGGGGTAGTTGAACTCTCCTAGTATCAGAGTGTTGGGTTGGACCTTGATAGTTTCCAGGATGTTGAGGACTGTGGACTGAGAGTCTAGGGACATGGGTGTGAATCTATAGCAGGCTATGACCTGGATTGCACTATTACCCAATGTCAGTTGTACCTGAAATATCTCAGATGCCATATGCTGTCATACTACTCTGGATGTGTGCATATCCATTACTAATATGGAGACACCAACGTCTTTGTAACTGTGGTCCATGTTTTGGGGCTGATAGGTGTGGAATGAGTTATAGGCTGGTAGTACAGGTAATTTTTCTGCTGCTTTATACCAGGTCTCCGTTACAGCACAAATGTCAGTGTTACCCATTTTGATGAGTGCTTTGAGTGGCTCCATCTCGAGATGTAGATGTCTAGTGTTGAGCAGCATGACCCTCTGATTGCATACACGTATAGCTGTTACAGTGGTAATTTCATTTGAAGCACCACCTAAAAAGTCACTATAGAGGTGGCAAGACACTTAGCCAGTACCTGGAAACCCAGGGGTGACAGATGCAGGCCATCTCTGGCAAGCCATCACAGTCTGTCAATCATGTTATCCCAAGCAGATAGATACTGGATCCCATGAGATTGACCCCAGACACTAAAGCCAATTGTTGAAGTCAATCATTTGTTGTTTGTACTGTGGTATAATTCTGGGTGACAGTAGTATACTGCTCAGGGCTACTGCCATACCAACCTGACCCACATAATCTGAGAGCTCCACCATGTCACTTTTCATTTAGTCCATGGGGGTCCGTCTTAGGTCATTCACACACACATGGACAATGACAGAGTGATACGTGTAGATGTTGTGGAGTAACCTGACTGGGTGTGTTATGTGTTGGATTCTAGCACCTGATAGAGAGCTGATTGCTAACTCCTCCATGTTCAGCCTAGTGAGTGGGACATCTGTGTGCCTCACTATTGATTTACCTATGCTTACAGTATCAGGCAAGGTGGTTGGCCTTTGGGGCTTAGGTTGAGGGGCACACTGTGTAGGTGACATATGTGTCCTGTGATTTGTGCTGTGTTGTGGTGGTTGTGTGGGTGTCTGTCTTGGTGGTCTCTACTGTTTGGGTAAATGTCTAGTAATTGCCTCTGTGAAGGTGGGTGTGTGGTTATTGTTTGTATGTCAGAGCTGTGATAGTGGGTGTTCTGGAGTGATATGTGTTCCATGTGGTGTGTTACAGGTGTTGACCCTTCCCCTCTTGACCAGCTAGTCCAGTCTTCGCTGGAGAGTGCATATCTTCCAATTCAGTGATATAGGGGTATCTCTCACAAGTCTGAGTGTTGGAAGTTTAGAGGAGAGGGTTGTCTGTGTACATGAGGCAGTTGCAACAGTGCCTCAGAATGGCCAAGTGCACCAGGTTAATGGGCAAAAACATAGAGAACTGCACTTTAATCATGCCAGGAGGGGTGGTCATGACTACTAAGTACTGGAGCTAATTCTGTGAGGAATGACTACTGCTGATGGCTATCAGGTGTGCTAGAACAAGTGATAAAAAACTGTTGAAGTGCAAAGCTATTAAGCTATTTGAAGTGCAGGAGAGAAAGAACTAGCAAGATCTAAGGGAAAATTGAAGACAGACAGTCTGGCACCTGTAACAGTTTACCTCAGCTGTGCAGTTATCAGCACCTTTGGCCAATTGTTAGCCCAGTAAGCTCTGTAGTGTGTGCGATAACTGAATAACACTATAGTGAAAATAACTATAGAGACAGGGGTTCTAATCTCAATACTGGCAAGTGTGTGTGTGTGCATGTGTGTGTGTGTGCGTGTGTGTGTGTGTGTGTGTGTGTGTGTGTGTGTGTGTGTGTGTGTGTGTGTGTGTGTGTGTGTGTGTAAATAACTATATAGACAGGGGTTCTAATCTCAACACTGGCAAGTGTGTGTGTGTGTGTGTGTGTGTGTGTGTGTGTGTGTGTGTGTGTGTGTGTGTGTGTGTGTGTGTGTGTGCATGTGTGTGCGTGTGTGCATGTGTGCATGTGTGTGTTGTGCGTGTGTGTGTGTGTGTGTGTGTGTGTGTGTGTGTGTGTGTGTGTGTGTGTGTGTGTGTGTGTTACCATTCTGAGTTGTGTACCACCCTGTAAACTTCCCATCACCCTACTTTACTAGGCCTGCTGATGTCATTCAACTTAGAAGTAACTTGGGACTAGGTGAACTTATGTAAGTTCAGTAGCGCATCTGATAACTGCACACTATAGTAGAAATAACTAGATAGGCACTACTGGCAACTGGTTGTGTGTGTGTGTGTGTGTGTGTGTGTGTGTGTGTGTGTGTGTGTGTGTGTGTGTGTGTGTGTGTGTGTGTGCGTGTGTGTGTGTGTGTGTGTGTGAAAGAGAGTCTTATACTGTGTGTGGTATACCATTTTGACTTGTGTACCACCCTGTAAACTTCCCATTACTCTCATTTACTAGGCCTGCTGATGTCATTCACCTTAGAAGTATCTTGGGAGTAGGTGAAATTATGTAAGCTCTGTAATGCATCTGATAATTACGTGACACTATAGTAGAAACAGCTAGATATGTAGGGGTTGTAATCTCACTACTAGCAAATGTTTGTGTGAGAGTCATATACCGTGTGTGTTATACCATTTTGAGTTGTGTACCACCCTGTAAACTTCCCATCACCCTACTTTACTAGGCCCGCTGATGTCATTCACCTTAGAAGTACCTTGGGAATGGGTGAAATTATGTAAGCTCTGTGCTGTGTCTGATAGCTACATAACACTATAGTAGAAATAACTAGATAGGTAGGGGTTCTAATCTCAATACTGACAACTGTGTGTGTGTGTGTGTGTGTGTGTGTGTGTGTGTGTGTGTGTGTGTGTGTGTGTGTGTGTGTGTGTGTGCACCTTTGGTAAAGATCATATCCTGTTTGGCTGATACCATTTTGACTTGTTTACCATCTATGCCTGTTTACCACCTCACGATGGCATTACTTTATACAGCGTGGTAAAGGTATCTGCCTCACATGCAGCATGTTAAACCATTGTGCACACCATACCAGTCCTCTGTAAAGATGTCTATGGAATATCCAGATGTTTGCAAACTATATGTGGTATGTGTCCCTTACCAATGCCCATGTATGTGATAGTGTTGCCAAATCAGCCACAGTGAGTGTAGTGACACACATGCCAGCATCAGGCATCATACCTGACTGAAACCTCATGCTGATATGACATCTGCTACACTATCACTTGTCCAGGCTTGTAGTACCAATACATGAGTCCGCATCCTATTTCTGCTGGGTTATCTCCCCATCCATGAAGGCATTCAGAACATTATGTTTTGTAAGAGGTGGTGTGTTATGTCCCATGCATATAATCTATGTGGGGCATGTCATGTGTATGTAGTAGTACAGTAAACCAAGGTGGAAATGTAGGTTTACTAATCTGTCTGTTGCCAGCTGTGTTTATGCTACTATGTGTACATCCCCTGTGTCAGTCCTTACTGTGTGTATGCAAAGGATATACCATTTTGTCTCCCTGTTCCTCCCAGTGAACTCAGGAATACATACCACAAACCTGTCATACACAGTATCATGCATGCCCTCGTCAACTGCATCAGGGTTGAGTGTATGGGAAAGAAATAGCAGGGCCAACAGGTGTTGACAGGTGAATTAGTTGGAGTTAATGTAATAGCTACGCTTATGAGGAACTTGCTGACAGTACTGCTGTAACCTGTTCTGTATGTATGAGCCTGTGGTACTACACAACACTGAGCTGGCATGTCTGAAGGTTACCTGTCTGTGACAAGGGGTATGCATGCAAGTTCACACTGTCTGACAACAGTGTCCCTCACACACTATTGCATGCATACACACCTGGTACATGTACATATAAAGGTGTAACTTGCCTATGACATGATCAGTGTATTCCCACTTTGCCATATTCCTTCTTGGGAATGTCTGCTGGGCCACAGCCTGAAGACACACAGACACCTGGAACAGAAACTGAATACAGCATGCCACACTACATTCAGTCAGTGGTACTAACAACAATAATGCATCCTGGCTAATAAGCTATATACACCTGTATGTGTACCCATAACAAATGCAAGCAGATAACACCATACATAGTATTACATAGCTACACTGTACTATATTCACGCTGTGCATCAGACCCATATTATCATGTCCCTACATCGATGGTATGGATGACAGGGATGTGGCCCAGGTGTCATCATATGTACAGGGTGTGGTGTGGGTTTGCCAGAGGCCTAGGCTGGGCATATGGTTGACATCATGTGTGTGTGTGTGTGTGTGTGTGTGTGTGTGTGTGTGTGTGTGTGTGTGTTTGGAGGGGTATCCAATAGATGGGCTGTGCTGAGGTACTGTGTATGTCTGGAGGTGACCTGTCTGTGATACAAATGTGTGTTTGTATGTATGCACACAGTCATACCATGTGGCTGCCCTACACAGGCGTACATTGGACAGCTGTAGACCATACATGGCAGGGTGTCCAGTTCACCATCTCCAGCCATGGACATGGGAACTGGTCCTGCCAGGGGTATCACTGGCACCACCAGGCCCAAGGCCAGATGCAGTACTGCTTCCTGATGGTGACTGCTGTCTGCTGGATCCATGTCCCTGACAGGACCAGAGAGGAAAACGTGCCCATGGCCTACTCCAGTATGATGTGGACAGCAACACCCCGTTGGTAGTGCTGGTGCCACTGCCACTATGGGAGTGTGAAGATGCACAGCCCTATAGACTCATAGACTCTCAGTTGTTGTTACTGCTGACTTACATCCACATGGCTGATGTCCATCTCCCAACACACATTGTAGCACAGGCATGCCAGGGTTGATGATTGCCAAGGTCTCACCCCACCGTCTATTCATGTTCTCAGTATTTTGATGTGTGGCCTCAATAAGGTCATGTATGTCACCAAGTAAATCAGGAAGAGTTGCATCCACCAGCCTGAGTATTTGTCTGGTGTGGTGTTCGCTATGTGCCTGTGCATCCATGACAGCCCAAAACATGTGTCTGATGACTCCTGCTGTGGCACTTGTGACAGTGGATTGATGAGCAGTGGTCCTTCTGTGAGCACCCCTGTCATACCTCTCAACTGTACAGATTTTCACAGAATTTCCAAATTTTTACCTCATATTTTTGGTGTATTCCTCCTAAAATCTGTACTTTTCTGGCAAACAGCTGAGGACTGAAGTCATTAAATAATGATAAACATTTGAGTTTAAGACTCCACATCCTTCAGAAAATTCATGCTAATGCAAAACCTATTATTCTATCAACTTTCTAAGTTTGTAAGAGCAATATTTAAAATCTATCCCTATTTGTCCCCCCCCCCATCATTTTAGGCTTTGTCCAGATGTTTTGCTCTAAGAGGTTGACAGGTATGTGTCCATTCACCTGTATGGGACCTCACCTGCACTCTAGCTATGGCCAGTGTCTACACTCACACCTGCCATAGTCACCACACTAGCCTGTTCAATGCCACCACCTGCAAACTGTCCATCATCTGTGGCCACTGGTGACGGGGTTTGTGTGGGTATTGTCACTGTGTGCGGGGATGCTGTGGACAAGAGTAGGATGCCAACCAATGGAACAGATTCAACCCCTAACACCCCACCTGTACCTCACTATTCCTATCATCAATGTCAGAGTCTGCAGAGATAATGACATCAGTTTTCAAGCAGGAGGGAACCCAAACCCCATCGCCACCTGTGAGGGGAAGACAACATATGATGTACATTGATACCTGCACTCTGAGGTTGGCTGGTGCACACACACACACACACACACACACACACACACACACACACACACACACACACACACACACACACACACACACACACACTTACAGGAGAGGTGGCATAAATCCGTTACACAGACCACACTTTACCCCAATGGTGGCATGCATGACACATGGCCCTCAGCATCTTGCAGTATCAGCATCTTGCATTGCAGCCAGTTTTACTACATGTAACTAACAATACAGAGCTCTGGCATACATGATTAGTGTTAATAGGTGATGGCACAGACTGCACCCATGTACACATCATTGCTGTTCACTGTGGCAAGTACTACAGAACAAACCTCACAACTGTACAGATCCTCACAGGATGTGTAGTTGTCCGGCTCATATGTTTGCTCTGTTTCTCACAACCCCTGTGTTTCTAAGATACATAACTGGGATGATCTGAGGAGTGACATCACTGATTAATGACATACATTTGAGTGTCAGACCTCCAAATCAGCAGTAAATGTATGGTCACACAATTCCTGTTACACCACCAACCTTCTAAGCTTACATTGGATATGATAGGTGTACACAACCCTGTTAACATGCTATGTTCTTATATTATATGAGACAATAGTGGAATCCTTCATGGCCCCCGGGTCAGTGGAAACTACAGTCCAATCTGCTGAATCCTTTATAAATGCATTCTGTGGACACCTTCAGGAATGCATGGATCATGCAATCCCAAAAAAAACCAAGACTCAATCCCCCAAAGACAGACATCCTGTCTGGTGGACCCCAGCCATAAACAAGCTATACAACAAAAGGAGGAAGTTACTATATGATAGAGCAAAATCCCTAAAAGGGAAGGCATCTCTGATCAGTACTAGCAAACAAATACGATCACTCATAAAATCTTCCAAGGCCAGCTTCGAGAGAAAAATTGCTCAAGACACTAAAGATAATCATAAGGCATTCTTTAGTTATGTTAGAAACCTGGGTGGCAACTCCCAGATATGCTCAGAGTTAGTCCATAATGACAAAAAATACACTGAACCCACAGACATTGCCAACATCCTGGCAGACAGGTTCAGTGCAAATTCCCCCCCGCCCCCCCAAAAGGACAAATATCTATCCCAACAGAGTGTTGCCTCCCTGACATCTCAGATGCCCAGGTGAGAGCCGCTCTCTCCAAAGCAAAAAACACAGCATCAATGGGACCAGACGGTGTCCCAGGCTGCTTGCTACATGAACTCCAAGAAGGGCTAAACCCTCACATAAAGCTGCTCTTCAATCTCAGCCTTACCACAGGATATGTACCCAAAGAATAGCATACAGCAACAGTGGTCTCACTCCACAAAGGAGGTGCTTCTACGGACCCTGGAAACTACCACCCCATAAGCCTGACTAGCCTGGTCTGCAAAGCTATGGAGAGGATCATTATGGATCTCATAAACAAGGACATTGGGGACCTACAGACACTGGATCCTACCCAATTCGGCTTTGTTAAGGGCAGATCCTGCCTCTTGAACCTGGTTGACTTCTTTGAAACAGTCACCAAGGCCATTCATGAGGGAAAGGTAGTTCACACAGCCTACCTGGACCTCGCAAAAGCCTTTGACACAATACCCCACTCGGGCATCATAGACATACCCTCCAGCTTAAATATAAACCCCTATGTCATAAGATGGGTTACAAACTGGCTTAAGGACAGAACCCACATGGTCAAAATTGCTGGAGCCATGTCAGACTCTAAACCAGTTACAAGTGGCATCCCACAGGGCTCAGTCCTGGGACCTCTCTTATTTGGTATATATTTTTCTGAGGTACAGGCTAACATGGGAGGACTGTGGCTGACCAAGTTCACAGATGACTGCAAACTGGGCGCCATAATTGAATCTCCAGCTGACACAAGCATCCTCCAAAAAGGCCTCACAGAAACGGATAACTGGTGCCAGAGCCATGGCCTTAAACTAAATGCCAAAAAATGTATAGTCATACCCTTTGGCAAAACAGTGTCACAAATTACCACATAGGTGGTAATCCATTAAGTATAGAAGAAGTAATTAGGGACCTGGGGACCCAAGTTGATAGTAACCTCTCCTTTGACAACCACATTGCCAAAGTGGTCAGAAAGACCTTCTACATAGCCCACCTTATCATTAAAGGATTCCCATCTAGATCAAGGGAGGTCATTGTGCCCCTCTACTCATCCCTCATCAGGCCCATAATTGAGTACAATGCCCCATTTGGGATGTACCTTACCCGACACCTACAGCAACTAGAAAGACCCCAAAAGTACCTCACAAAGAGGATCAAAGGAGCCAAGCAGATGCCTTATGCTGCTCGGCTAAAAAAACTCCAGCTCTACTCAATTGCATACCACCTACTCAGAGGCGATCTATGCCTGACGTACAAAGCCATGTCCAATCCGGAATTAATGGACATGCTCCACCTCAGAAAATCCAAATCCCTTAGAACTACGTGCTCGAGAGACTTGAACCTCAGCACAGAAATAAATAGGACATGCTAGAGGGACAGATTCATAACCCAGAGGCTCCCTTCACTCTGGAATAGACTCAGGGTCTATGATAGGCAGAGCCCCCACTGACTCTTCAAGAAGAATCTTGATGAGTGGATGGGAGATCGTAAGTTTACCCTGGGGATCACGTCTGTGTCACTGTTAGACAGAGGCACAGTAAACTAACCTTAACAAGGGCACAGTAAATTCACCTCAAAGGGTGGCGAAAGCCAAATACACTCTGGCTAGGCTTATAAATGCCCTAGGGCAGATAGCCAAGTATGAACCTATGAACCTATAACACCGCAATAATGCATTCAAATATGTTACCCACTTTTCATGTGACATATGACCTGTGCAATCCAATCGATAAGCAAACAAATGTGTTATGTGTAAAATATGACCACAATATGTACAATATGGTGTTTGCATAAGTGTGCACACCCTTAAAATGATACTTTATTGAAGTACCTTGTAAGTGACTTACAACATTCAATCTTCTTGTGAAGGTATCTATCAGCATGGCACATCTTGACTTGGCATTATTTGGCCACTCTTCCATGCAAAGGTGACCCAACTCTGTCAGATTGCAAGGGCAGCTCATGTGAACACCCCTAGTCAGGTCACAGAGGGTTTTATTCTATCTAGTGTATTTCAAGGCTCTGGCTGTGCCAATCCATAACCATGAGTGTGTTCAGGTGAAGCCTTTCTTAGGTAGCTTTGGGTGTATGCTTTGGGTCTTTGTCATGTTGACAGCTGACATGCCTCCCCATCCTCAGCATTCTTGTAGATGCCTGATGGATTTGGGCCAGACATGGGTGTTATTCACTCACACATAATTTTTTTGAATTTAATGAGAGTATCTACCAGCAGATTTCGGGCACAGCCATGGGGGCAGCTTTTGCCCCAATGTATGCTAACCTGGCTATGGGCTTATTTGAGCAAGAAATCATCTATAAGCATAAGTTTTTTAATAGACATGTTATACAATATTATAGATACGTAGATGATCTTATATTTTTAACAGATGGGAGTGAGTTAGATATAAAAAACTTCATAGTAGACTTGAATAAGAACTATCAGGGTCTACAACTAGTGGATTTAAAAATTGGACCGGTGGTTCCTTTTTTGGACGTTATTCTTGATATATCAGATGGTAATAATTTAATTACCAGTTTGAATCGTAAATTTCAAGGTGGGTTTCAGTATTTAAATGGCACTAGTGGCCATCCCCCCCACACTTTGAATGCCCTCCCCTACAGTGAAATGCTGCGGATATACAGACTTTGTAATAAGCCTGAAATTTTTGATAAAGAATTAACTTCCATGATACAATCTTTCAAGTCTCGAGGTTATAGCTATAAGATGTTGTGTGATAGTATGGATAGACTTTTTAATGGACAAACAACATATAATAATAGCTCGAATACAAAATTCACTAGTGTTCAGGGGTATAAGATTAATAAAATATATGACACACAAGAAACCATTTATTTTGTAACTACTTATGGTTCTTTTACAAATATGTTTATAAAAATTATTATACAATTTTGGAATTACTTATGCTCTTTAAATAGTGTGCAACAGTGGCTGAAATGTAATCTTCAGTTCTCATATCGTAAGGGGAAATGTATTAAGGATTTTTTGGTCAAAAGCAGGTTTTATATACCACCACCTGTATTATATAAAAAACCTTTGAAGTTAGGTACATTTGGTTGTGAGAAATGCAAAGCCTGCAAATATATTGTACCAACTTTTGTTGCTATTAACAATGTGAAATTTAATGTTAGAAATATGTATAGTTGTAGTACACCAGGCGTCATTTATTGTTTACAATGCCCATGTAAGAAGTTCTATATTGGGGAAACCAAGAGGGCGTTTAAACTAAGACTCTTAGAACATATCAGAAATATTGACCATTGTAAAGAGGAAAGTCCTGTAGCATTGCACTTCTCCCAGTTTCATGAAGGAAGAAGTGATCTTCTTAGAGCAACTATATTAGAACAAATTCATATACCTGCTAATTGTTTTATGGATGTTAAATCCATTTTAATGCAAAAAGAAGCTTTGTATATTTTAAAGTTTAAAACAATGTCTCCATGTGGTTTAAACGAAGACTTCAATTGGAAAGCTTTAATTAGCTAATTGATTGATGTTAAATGGATTATTAGTACTTGTACATTGTGTATATAAGCTGTGGTTTTTTTGTATGAAGTATACTCCTTGAAGGCTTACAGCCGAGACGTCAGAGAAAGAGAAGCTGTTCTTTGTTTTAATAAATTCATCAAGTGGATTCTGTGGTGTTGTTTTTCCATGGGTGTTATTTGGAACAGTTCAGAATTAACACCACCATGACTACAGGCCCAGCTCTGGGTTTGGAACAGCATCCCCACAGCAGGCCACTGCCACCAGCGTGAGTCACCATGGGGATGCTGGTGTTCAGGTTAAGAGGGGTGTTGCTTCTGCACCACACATACGTTTTGGTATTGTGCCTGTGACGTCAAACCATAGTCTCATTATACCATAACACATTTTCACACATACCTTTGGGAGACTTGATGTGCTGTATTGCAAATTGTATCCACCCCTGGATATTTTTTGGTGTGGTGAAATGCTTCCATCTTCTGACCATACCCCATAGGTCAGATGTATGCAGAATTAGGGAGACTGTTCTCACACGTAGTACACAACACTAGTACTTGCAAGAGATTCCTACAATTACCTCAGTGTTGCTGTATATCTCCTGGCAGCCTCCCTGACTAGGTTTTGACATGTCTTGTCATCACTTTTGGAGGGATGTCAGGCTCTTTTCAACAGCACTGTTGTCCCATATTCAATCCACCTTTTGACAACTTTCTCCACTGTGTTCCATGGTGTATGCAATGCTGTGGTAATGTTGTTGTACCATACTCTTGACTGATACCATTCAAATATGAGATCCCTTTGCTGCTTTGTAAGCTGTCTGCAAGCCATGCTGTTGCAAGCAGTTGAGCAAATGTCATGAATATCCTACTTGGACAGCAGACTGTTATTTGGTGTTACACAGAGTGTCTTTACTTGATGGTAGGTGTATACCCAAGCAGACTGAATGCTGTCCGTAAATCACAAGCTGCTGCAATAAAATATTATTTGAAGGGTGTGCACACATATGCATCCAGCTTATTGTAAGGTTTGTATGCTCCATATTTGGTGCCCAACAGATTGATTGGTTTTACAACTGAATTTTTCATATATATATATATATATATATATATATATATATATATATATATATATATATATATATATATATATATCACAAACACCTGGCATCTTAACAGGGGTGTGTACACTGTTTATATCCACTTTATGAGAGTAATGTTTCACACATGTCCCTACCTTAGGCCTTTGTCCCCCCATTTTGTTGGTCTCTGTCCCAAGGTCTTCCACTGGCAGGTTATGAAGTATGCTACAGGGATGTTACATTCTCTTCACATAGGCCCCTGTGGTGACCACTGTGATGCAATGCAGTTAACCCCACCACAAGTGAACATGTACATAAAGCAATATGGCTATGAGTGACAGTTTTGTGTATGGTACATTGCATGGCCTTCACATGCCTGGGGTATTGGCAAACCACAACAGACATATTCCATACTCGCCAGCATCAGGCTGCTGTCCCACATGCAGAGCAGCTGGACCTAGGTAGCTGTGAGAGACAAGTATTATCAGCAGACTTATATGTGGCATTGGTACAGGATGGATGCAGCATGTCTGCACATTTACAATACAACCCCCAATACTACACAATTTGCTGTCCTACACCATAGATGTGCACTTCGGTGCATTAGGAAACCCCATCCACAACTGCAATCTAACCTGATACATGCACGTAGATACTCTACAAATATGAGTATGTCTGCTACACTAGTCTAGTAATCTCCACTGGGGCCTTACCTGCACACTCCTCGTCCATTGTCTGGGTGTCACCCACCTCCAGCATGTGGGGGGGTCTGTACCCTAATGTTGTACTGGGATGGGTCCCCCAAGGTTGTGAGGAGCTCCTTGGTGGGTGTCAGTGGGGGCTGCATGGCTGGGCCCCCACCTGTGGCTGTGTGGTCCCTGGCCACTGCAGCAGCCCTTTGCCAGGCATGGTGTATGAGGTCATTTGCATGATGCCGGACCTGCTCATTTGTATGTGTGTGCAGGCTGATATATTTTTCCCTGTAGACTAGGTCATCCCACAGGCTGGTCCTCCCCAGCAGGTGTTGCTGGCTCTGGCCAATCATTATGGCATGGTTCTGTAGTATGGCTTCTACGATTGTATTCGTCTCAGCCATTGAGAAAGTAGACCTTTGCTGATGCGACATTGCACCTGGAAGACATAAAAAGGGAAACACATCACAGGACCTCACACATTTGGCAACAGTATGTACAGAACCTGCACAGCTACAATGAATACCAGTAACCACCACTCACAACCACAACATACCCCTGTAATCTATCAGCACTGTATCTGCTTGCATTGCACTGCTGGTCCTGATGTGTCATGTTCCCCACAATGAGGGCTAGTTAATTTCATAATCCTCTTCTCCTCAATCATGTCTGTGTAGAGTGATGATATTGGCCATCTTCAATGCAGATGGGGTGTGGAAGGTGCCAAGGCTTGGTGTGACTACAGTGTGTAATGGAGCTGGGAGCACATGCCTGAGTTCATGCAGGATGCAGACAGGGATGTTATCAGGTCCCATGGATACTTACGTTTGTTGCCTTTTAGTAAGCAATATGTACCTGCTCACTGGTGATGAGGGGAGGGGTGTGGGTGCTGTGCATATCCACCTATAGTGATGCTGAGCCAGGGGGTGATTTGCCCTAAACCTATCTGCAGCAGGTTGGCTATAGCTATGTTGTGTGTGTATGTGGTCTGATTGGACACCTTTACAGGGTGGGTTGGTTTGTTGCCTCTGAGTTTGCAAAGATATATGAAGATGGCCTTGTGATTGGCCTTGGTGTATGTGTCCAATTTGTATTTATAGTTAGCCTTACAGTACTCCAACTGTGACCTTATATGCTTGATCAGACAAAGGTTGACTTGATGCCAAGTTGGTGCCAGCTCCTAATTTGCCCTGTACAGCCAATATAGGGACCAAGTCTGTGGTTTGTGTATTGCTGCTGTCCAGCAAAGGCTACTTTGGTGGAGGCAGGTTTTACGAGTAAGGTATTGCTGAGTCCATACAGTTATATTGGTGTTCATATAGCTGTTTGTAGTAGGCATGGACACACAGTCATAACACAGCTGGACACTTCTCCAATTTCAAACTGATAATCATGCTTATTGTAGTACCCATGGCTGTGTCAAGGCAATGCAATAACTAGTAGCTGTAGAAATGTATCTCTGTTGGATGCACAGTAACTAAGATTACACACGTGTATAACATATACATCTTATTTAACTGACATGGATAAGAAAGAGAAATGTGAAGTCAGTTGGACGATGTGGTGATGCCTGTGCCCAAGGGTGAGAAAGTGGTGATTGCAGAAGATTTCAATGGCCCTGTTGGTGAAGGTAAAAGAGGGGATGAGGAAGGGATGGGTATGTATGATGTTAAGGAAAGGAATGCAGACGGTGAGGTGGTAGTGGATTTTCCAAAAGGATGGACATGGCTGTGGTGAATACATGCTATAATAAGAGGGAGGAGCATAGGGTGACATACAAGAGTGGAGGGAGATGCACAAAGGTGGAATATATCCAATGTAGGAGGGCCCAATTTGAACGAGATTGGCAACTGTAAAGTAGTTAGGCAGCAGAGACTGTTGGTCTGTAAGATGACATTGATGATCAAGAAGAGGAGTGTGAGGGCAGCACCAAGGATCAGATGGTGGGAACTGAAAAAGGGTGATTGTGAGGTAGACATCAGGGAGGAGTTAAGACACGCACAGAGTGGCAGTGACAATTTACCAAATATCTGGGTAAGTACAGCAGAGCTAGTAAGGGAGATGGCTAGAAAGGTGCTTGGTGTGACATGTGGATGGAGGAAGGAATACAAGGACACTTGGTGGTGGACTGAGGAAGTACAGGACAGTATACAGAGAAAGAGGTTAGGGATGAAGGAGTGGGATTATCAGAGAGATGAGGAAAGTAAACAGGAGTATAAGGGGATGAGGTGCATGGCAAAGACAGAGGTGGCAAAGTCTAAGGATGAGGTATATGATGACATATGACAGGCTGGACACTAAAGAGGGTTGACAGGACTTGTACTGGTTGGCTAGACAGAGGGACTGAGCTAGGAAAGATGTTCATAGGTTCATAGGTAGATACTAGGCTATAGGCCCCGGGGCCTATATCAACCTAGCCAAAAAGGTCCCTGGCTTTCGCCACCCAAGAAAGTTATTTTTCTGTGCCACTGTCTAGCAGAGCCACAGAAGTGATCCTTGGGGTGAATTTCCTATTTCCCATCCAATTGTCAAGATTTTTCTTAAAGAGGGCTAACGAGGAGCTTTGCTTGATATGAATGGGTAGTCTGTGCCAGAGCATGGGAAGTCTCTGGGACAGGAATCTATCCCTCCAGCATGTTCTGTTTATTGTGGTGGCAAGGTTTAGGTCCCTGGAGCATGTGGCTTGTAGTGATTAAGTGTAGCAGGTCCAACAGATCTGGGTTTGACATGGCATTGTATGTTAGGCAGAGGTCGCCTCTGAGTAGGCAATAAGCATGGAGTAGAGATGGAGTTTTTGAGACGATCTGCATATGGCATCTTTTTGATGACAGTAATCCTCTTAGTGAGGCATTTCTGTGGCCTTTCTAGTTGCTGTAAATGTCTTACAAGGTACATGCCAAATGGGGCATTGTACTCTATAATGGGTCTGATGAGGGATGAGTAGAGAGGAACAATGACCTATTTTTTCTGGAGGTGAACCCCTTTGTAATGAGGTGTGCTACATAGAAGGATTTCCTGACTACTGTGGCGATGTGATTATCAAAGGAGAGACTACTGTCCACCTGTGTCCCAAGGTCTCTTATCACACTTTTGGTGTTTAGTAGGTTACCGCCTATGTGGTTCATGAGTACAGTGTTTTTCCCAAAGGGGATGACAATGCACTTCTTGGCATTGAGCTTGAGGCCATGACTTTGACACCAAGCATCAGTTTTAGTGAGGCACCTTTGTAGAATGTCCACATCATTAGGCTATTCTATTATGGCACCTAGTTTGCAGTTATCTGCGAACTTCATTAGCCAAAGACCTGCTGTATTAGCCTGGACTTCTGAGAAGTAGATGCAAAACAGGAGAGGACCCAGAACCGAGCCCTGTGGTCCTCCACTTGTCACTGATCTGAAGTAGGATTTGGAGTCAGCTACTTTCACTGTGTGGGTTCTGTCAGTGAGTCATTTGGCTACCCATCTTGTGACATAGGGATTTATGCCCAGTCTAGTAAGTTTATCTATAATTCCAGAGTGGGGGATGGTATTGATAGCCTTAGTGAGGTCAAGATAGGCTGTGTGCATCACCTTACCCTCGTCCATGGTTCTGGTGACTACTTCAAAGAAGTCAATCAGGTTTAGGAAACATGACCTTCCTTTTGCAAACCCAAACTGAGTAGGGTCCAGTGTTTGGAGGTTACCTATGTCCTTGTTTATAAGTTCCAAGATGATACGTTCCATGGCCTTGCAGACCAGGCTTGTCAGGCTAATGGGGCAGTAGTTCCCTGTGTGCATCAGATAAGACTGATAAAGGATAATGAGGGAACGTACTCACAAGTGAGGAGGGTGTGTTGAGCAGATGAACAGAGTACTTTGAGAGGCTGATGAAGGAAGAGAATGAGAGAGAGAGAGAGAGGGTTGGATGATGTGGGTATGGTGAATCAGGAAGTGCAACAGCTCACCAGGGAGGAAGTAAGGATAGCTTGGTCTGCAAAGCTATGGAACACATCATCATGGATCTCATTAACAGAGACATTGGAAACCTCCAAACACTGGACCCTGCCCAGTTCGGCTTTGTTAAGGGCAGATCATGCCTCCTAAACCTGGTGGACTTCTTTGAGACAGTTACCAAGGCTATAGACGAGGGAAAGGTGGTCCACACAGCCTACCTAGACCTTGTAAAAGCCTTTGACACCATTCCCCACTCAGGTATTATAGACAAGCTCACCAGCCTGAACATAAACCCCTACATCACGAGATGGGTTGCCAACTGACTCATGGACAGAACCCACATGGTAAGAGTTGCAGGAGCTAGATCTGACTCTAAACTGGTTACAAGTGGTGTTCCCCAGGGCTCAGTCCTAGGACCCCTCCTGTTCGGCATACTTCTCAGAGGTACAGGCAAGCACAGGAGGACTATGGCTGACCAAGTTCACAGACAACTGCAAACTGGGGGCTATAATTGACTCTCCAGCTGACACAGACATCCTCCAAAAGGGTCTCACTGAGACAGATACCTGGTGTCAAAACCATGGCCTCAAGCCAAATGCCAAAAAGTGCATATTCATCCCCTTTGGAAAAAACAAAACACCCACAAACTACCACATAGGTGGTAGCTCCCTAAATACGGAAGACGTAATAAGGGGTCTGGGGACCCAAGTAGATAGTAACCTCTCCTTTTATAATCACATTGCCAAAGTGGTTAGAAAATCCTTCTATGTGGCCCACCTAATCACAAAAGGGTTTGCATCCAGATCAAAAGAGGTCATTGGGCCCCTCTACGCATCACTCATCAGACCCATCATAGAGTACAATGCCCCATTTGGGATGTACCTTACAAGACACCTGCAACAACTGGAAAGACCACAGAAGTTCCTCACCAAGAGGATCACTGGCCTCAAGCAGATGCCCTATGCAGCTCGACTGAAGAAACTCCAGCTGTACTCGGTTGCATACCACCTACTCAGAGGTGATCTCTGCCTGACATACAAGGTCATGTCCAACCCAGAATTGATGGACATGCTCCACCTAAAGAAAACCATATCCCCTCGAGCCACACGCTCCATGGATCTAAACCTCACCACAACACTAAATAGGTCGTGCTGGAGGGATAGATTCCTGTCCCAGAGATTTCCCATGCTCTGGAACAAGATTCCAATCTACATTAGGCAAAGCTCTTCGCTAACCCTCTTCAAGAGAAACCTTGACGAGTGGATGGGAAACAGAAAGTTTACCCCAGGGATCACTTCAATAACTCTGCTGGACAGAGGCACAGGGAACTAATCTAAGGGGGTGGCGAAAGCCAACATATTCTGGCTAGGCTTATAAATGCCTTCGGGCAGATAGCCTAGTACCTACCTATGAACCTATGAACCTATGAGCTATGAAGAGGATGAATACTGGAAAGCCTGTTGGTCTACATGACATACTTGTGGTAGCATGGAGGTGTTAATTGGAAATGGCAGTGGTGTTTTTCACCAGATTGTTTAATGATATCTTGGAAAGTGAGAGGTTGCATGTGGAGTGGAGACAAAGTGTTTGTGTACCATTTTAAGAATAAGGTTGATGTGCAGAGCTATAGTAACTACAGAGGGATAACATTAACTAGTCACAGCATGAAGTCATGGGAAAGAGCATTGGAAGCTAGGTTAAGCAGGGCTGTGATGAGTAGTGGTCAGCAGTTTTTTGTCATGTCTGGTAAGGGCAGTACATTGTAATGTTTGCTCTGAGAGTGTTGATGGAGTAGTACAGAGAGGGTCAGGGGTTGCTTTGTGTCTTTCTGGATGTACAGAAAGCATATGACAGGGTGCCTAGAGGGGAATTGTGGCAGAGATATATGTAAGACTGGTACAGGATATATACAAGGGTGGTGTGACAGTGGTGAGGTCTGTGGTAGGAATGACAGATGCGTTTAAGGTGGGGGTGGGATGACAGCAGGGATCAGCTGTGAGCCATATCTTATTTGCAATGGTGATGGACAGGTTGACAGACAAGATCATACAGGAGACCCCATTGACTATGATGTTTGCAGATGACATTGTGATCTGTACTACTGAGAGTAGGGTACAGATGTAGGAGACCCTGTAGAGATGGAGATATGCTCTAGAGAGGAGAGGAATGAAGGTCAACAGGACTAAGACAGAATATCTGTGTGTGAATGAGAGGGAGGGTAATGGAATGTTGAGGATGTAGGGAGTAGAGTTGGCAATGGGGGATGAGTATGAATGATTGTGATCAACATTTCAGAGTAATGACGACTTTGGAGGACAGGTGAAGAAGAGCGTACAGGCAGGATTTTGAGGGTGGAGAAGAGTGTCAGTACTGTTTTGTGATGGATGAGTACCAATAACAGTGAAGAGAAGGTCTACAACAAGGTAATGAGGGTTGGGGACGGTGTCATTGACAAAAAGGCAGGAGTTACAGTTGGACACAGCAAAGTTACAGATGTTATGAGTTGCACTGTTTGTGATGAGGGTGGACAGGATTAGCAATGTGTACATGACATGATCAGCCTATGTTGGATGATTTTGAGACAAAGCCAGAGAGACAAGATTACATCAGTTTGGACATGTGCTGCAGAGGGATGCTGAGAATATTGGGAAAAGGATGGTAAGGATGAAGCTGCCAGATAAGAGGAAAAGGGAAAGGCCTCAGATAAGGTTCCTGTATATGGTGAGGGAGGACATGCAGGTGGTTGGTGTGACAGAGCAGGATGTAGTGGACAGGCAGAAATGGCAACAGATGATCCACTGTGGCGATCCCTAAGGGGAACAGCCAGAAGAAAAAGAAGAAGATGTTGTAACATCAGTCTTCACAGATTTGCCAATGATTTGCCAGACATAACACAACTGTATGAGTAAATGACTACAAATATGAGGCACACATATGGTCAGTGTGCATAACACTGGACAGTTTAATGGTATGTGCTCAGTGTGTCACATGTAGTTCAACACATGTGTGCAGCAGTACTTTACTATGCAAATACTATGTATAGGTCTCTCACATTTCTGAGACAACCAAGTATATCATAGTTGTATTCACAAGTAAGATATGGATATGTACGACATCCGAGTAGCTGGCCTAGCATTGTCACTGTCAGTATTGTTCAACACACTGCAGTAGTAGTCATATGTGAGCCATCCTTTCCTGGGGTGGCTCAGGGGCCTGACCTATTATCTATGTCACTGCAGGCAGACCCAGATGCTATTGCCATAGGTTCTGATGAGCAACATATCAGTACAAAAAGTCCTGTTGAGACATATATGTTACAGTTCCTATTTCCCATTCTTACATGCCCCTACTGCTGCAGTCCATTACATGCTTACTTGTTTGACATACTTGTTTGTTTTATTCAAGTGTAGATGGCTATGTCCTGCTTGTTTTTTTTTTTTTTCTTTTCACTGTTTCTCTCTCTCTTTCTCTCAAGGATGTATGGTGTACATCTGTTCTGCATAGACAGCAGCTTGCCTTTTGTAGGCAATGCTCATGAGCAGCTGATGGCCTGTGCACCAATTGGAGTCACCCACTTGATAATTGCATGCAGGACAGCTGTGTTGTTATACATCTTTTAGTTACACTAGATGTAAAGAGTCTGTTCACTGCAATTCCTAACCTATATGGAATGGAAGCTATTAGGTCTTTATTAAATAAGGATGGAAAATTTACTAACAATGAACAAGTCCTAATAAATACACTATTGGAAATAGTTCTGACCAATAATGTCATGACTTTTAATGAGCTTTTCTATATACAACAGTGGGGGGTAGCCATGGCACCCCTGCTAACACTTATGCAAACCTTGTTGTATATAGTTGGGAGATTACAAGTTTATTTACACACCCTAGTTACAAAAAGGTACTTTGTTACCATAGGTTTGTAGACGACATACTTTTGCTATGGGATGGAACTATACATGAATTAAAAAGCTTTATAATGGACCTAGAGAAGACTACAGACTTTCTAAGGTTTTCAATTGAATATTCAGCCTCTGAAATTGATTTCCTGGATTTAAAAATTAAAAAGAATGGACAAGGGGGATTAAAAACCTCATTATTTAGGAAAGAATGTTGGAAAAACAACATGTTGCAATACGATAGCATGCACCCAAGGTTCATTTTTAAAAACATAGTGAAGGGACAATATGTAAGGATAGATAGAATATGTCAAGATCTTGATGTAAGAAACAACGAATTTAACAAATTAGAAAAAATGTTTCAAGAGAGAAAGTATAATTTAGACATGGTTAGAACTATAAAAGATTCTTTCATACAGGAAAATGATATACATAGGAGCCGTAAGGACTATAGCTGTTGTGGTGTTAATAGAGGTTGGAATTTTTCATTTAAATATAATAATAAAAATTCTTTAAAAATAGATCCAGGTTATGTCAGATGTATTATCACCTATACAAGTGACAACAAACAGATAACTGATATTATCTCAAAGAACTGGCCTATTCTTACAACAAATGGTGAAATTAAACAGTTGGTTGGTGAGAGACCAAACTTTGCATACAAAAACTCAAAGAACTTGAAACAAATACTTTGTGATGAGAAAAGATCTAATAAACCTCACAAAATAAAAAATCTAACTAATAATAACATCAGAGGTACTTATTCTTGTGGAAAGTGTAGTTCTTGTATATGGATATCTAAGGAGAAGAGTTTCTTCCATCCTGAGCTACTATTTAATTTTGAATTTAAATGTACTGCAAACTGTGAGGACAGCAATGTCATCTATTTGGCCACTTGTGAGTCATGTCCGGCATTTTATGTTGGCATGACCACAAGAAGATTTAGGGATAGAATACAAGAACACATTTATGCCATCAAAAAAGCTGACCACAAGAATGCTTTGGCCAAACATATTATAGATTTTCCTGAACATAAGTTCTTATTTAGGGTGTTACAAAAGAAAGAACTGAATATTAGGAAAGGTGATAATTTTAATGACCTTGAGAATATAGAACTAAACTGGATTTTTAAATTTAGAGCACAAAGTCATCCAGGGTTAAATACATATGTGAGTATTAGATCACACTTAAAGAAACGAAGATATTAATACTAATAGAAATATTTATTTATTTTAAGGGGATGGTTTCATACTAACAATATTTTGTTAAGATAGATTGAGATCTCCGTATACATCAGAATATCCCCCCCCCCCCTTTTTACAAATGAAATTCTGATATTAAATATATGAAATTTGAAGGGGGATAACATCCATAACAATAATATACTTATTATATAGAACATCTAATATTTGATTAGTAAAAAATGTATATGCACATATGGACATGAAATATGACTAACAATATATATCTATATATGTTTAATTAATTGTTTCTTTCTTTCTTTCGTGTATATTGTATATAGCTCTATGATGGCTTATATAGAACTATTTTGTGCTTATAAGAAAGATAGGGATAGAGCAGATATATGAAAATAATCTATCCATACACATATTACTATGGTCTCTTTATGTAAAAAAATTTTATGAAAACACATGCATTATCAAGGACAGAGCTTATATATGAAATTGATATAAACTGCTCCTAATATAGGTTATAAAGGAAATACTGGCATTGGTTCTAAAATGTATATTTGTCAGTTTTACTATCATTCTTTATAATATACATATATATTTCTATATTATAGATTTGTTTTGTTAGATTAGTTAATATACAGGCTGCTATGTATTAAAATGTTGATTATATACACTTGTGATCAACAGTATATAGACTTTCTGACAATATATTATGTTACTTGAGTCTGATGGTTTCAAAAGAAATGCAACAAAAAGTGTTTTTAAGTTACACCCTGTTCTAATTAATTGAATAAGTAAGGATTCAACATCATTGGTTGATCAGCTCTTAATTTAATTAATGTATTTTAGATATAATGAATGAGTTTTGATAATGTTTATTGAATCTGAAGAAGCGTGCCTTTGTGGATGCACGCGAAAGCGCTTATTCTGTTGTTTTAATAAAGAAATATTCTTTTAACGTGGTGGTGGCTTCCAGTTTATACTACATACACCTATTATCTATGTCACTGCAGGCAGACCCAGATGCTATTGCCATAGGTTCTGATGAGCAACATATCAGTACAAAAAGTCCTGTTGAGACATATATGTTACAGTTCCTATTTCCCATTCTTACATGCCCCTACTGCTGCAGTCCATTACATGCTTACTTGTTTGACATACTTGTTTGTTTTATTCAAGTGTAGATGGCTATGTCCTGCTTGTTTTTTTTTTCTTTTTCTTTTCACTGTTTCTCTCTCTCTTTCTCTCAAGGATGTATGGTGTACATCTGTTCTGCATAGACAGCAGCTTGCCTTTTGTAGGCAATGCTCATGAGCAGCTGATGGCCTGTGCACCAATTGGAGTCACCCACTTGATAATTGCATGCAGGACAGCTGTGTTGTTATTCATATAGCCAATGGCATGGCAACACACTCCTATCATTGAGCACATCATGTGAGCATTGGCCCTTTTCCTTGCCAATAAGGAGGACTTCATGGAGGTGTGTGAACAACAGCACCACAGAGGGTATTTGGAAATACCTCTTACAACCATAACTGTGGAGAAAGGCCAACAACATGGGGGAGAATGTTCCAGACATAGGGACAGAATGTACGTATTTCTGTTATACATTTGGATTTATGCTAGTCTAACAGGGTTTCTCTGGACCTGGAGTTCCTGGGTGATTTTAACTCTGACAGTGTTATATATTGGACATAACTCTCACCTGTAGGGCTATCCGCAGAATGGCCAAAATTTGGACTCCTATGTTTGGAGTGTTCCTCAGACATTTTTTGTCTTTGGAAAATCAGTTGCATACTCTGGGGATTGCAGTCAGTAACTGCTAACATCCATTTGTGTTTCTGACCTCATATCCCTCAGTAAAAGCATGTTACAACTAACCCTGTTACAACAGCAACATTCTCAGTTTATAACAGCAATGTTTCAAATATGGCCCTGTTTTTGGGCCTCTGTCCCACAATTATGTCAAGCTTTGTCCAGATGTTATGCAGTAAGAGTTTGATAGGTATAGTATATGATTATTGAGTGCCTACATTCCTGACATTATCCCAGTGATGTATAATGCTACCAGACATGTTATGTGAAAGAGGCTTTTTATATGAGGGGAAAGCCTGGACTTTATGTGGGGCTCTGTACAGTTGAGAGGTCGATGTATTTCTGGCAATTCTTGACAGACTTTCAGGATTGTGTAGCAGTGTATTGTGTCAATGTTATTTTGCCTGTGCAGGGAGGAATGTGGATGTATGTGTTATGGCTCCTTTTCTATCTGCCTGTGGATGCTGCTCCTGTTTCTGGTGGTCTGTCAGCTGTATATGTTTGTAGGGGCAGACTGAGACATGTCCCATACCACAGTCAGGCATCATAGTACACTGTGGATTGGACCAATATATGTGGTGATAGTGTGTGAGTGGCAAACATGTTGAGATGTTTTTGTTCACGCAGTCCTTATACTGTACTGTACTGTTCCTTTGTCTTACTGGTATGTCACTGTGACTGTGGTTGAATTGGTTGTGGGTATTTCCTTTCACACTGGTGTCTGTTTTTAAGTGCTGTGACATCTCTGTAATGCCTGATATATTTGCCAATAAATGTGTAATTACCCCTAGCAGATTTGGGTTAGTGTTGTGTCAGTCTGACTGTAGTTTGGACAGTGGTTGGTGACATGCTTAGCAGCTGAGTGTAATTTCTCTAATGTGATGTTATGTCTAGATATTTGTAGGATGTAGTGTTTCCTAACTCCCATAAGTGTTGTGTATTTCTGACACACCAGTGGGCTGATGTGAGTATTTCAGTCACTAACTAATGGGAAGTAATTGAGTGTTGGACTTGTGCTATTTCAGTCAACATATGTTAGGACAGACATGAGGGTGTTACTGCAGCAACTGTGTCAGCCTATCTACTTCGGTATTTCAGATATATCCCAATTTCCATGGCTTTCTCCCACCACTTTGACAGACCTGCCCAAGGTTCATTGCACTAAGGGGTTCTGAGCCTACCTTTGGACTGTTTGGATTGTTGCAGTATGTCCAGGTTTATTGCTCATATTTCTGGTCTGTTCCACAGATGCATTATTTTCATATCCTTGGTAAATCACTGTGAGGATCTGAGGATTTCTGACAGTAAATGATGACATACATTTCAATTTCAGAACTCACATCCTTCAGAACATGTATGCTGAAACACACCCTGTTACTCTGGCAACATTCTAAATTTATAAGAGCATTATTTGAAATATGTATATATATATATATATATATATATATATATATATATATATATATATATATATATATATTTATATATATAGGTTCACTATAGAATCTCAAAATACTGAAATCCCAAATTTAGCCAAAAGCTTTACATCGCAAAACTGCAGAAGCACAAAATTCAAAATCCCGAAGTGATTCAGGGATGCTATGTTACAACAACGCGTGTAACAACAGCTACTGTACTGTTTCAGTTTGTAACACCATTATGTGTGATATGTCCCGCTTTCTATCTCCCTGTCCCACAAGTACGTCATGCATTGTCCAGATGTCCTACACTACAAGGCACAGAGGTATGGTATATCATTAATTACCAACTGCACTCCAGTTATCATGCCAATGACCTGGCAGACTCCTGACCATGGTATGCAGTGGTGGCTAGGATTATGGTTCCACACCCTGTTAAATCTGTGCACATCTGTACATATGACAGTTATGTCTGTCTGGCCATTGTGAACAGACTGCCAAGATTATGTAGCAGTGTTGTGTGTAGATGTTTGTTGGGCTGGGTAGGGAGAGTAGAAGATGTGAGTGCCATACATCCTTTACCTATCTGACTCTACATGCTGCTACAGCTGCTGGTGGTCTATCATGTCTGTATGCTTGTAGGGGCTGACTGTGAAATGTCCTGTAACACCTCTGGATTCCCAGTACACTGTGAATTGGGTCAGTATATGTTGGTGTAGTATGTGAATGGCAATCAGGATATGTTTGTTCAGGCAGTCGTTCTACTCTAGAGTTCATTTTGGGTACTGGTATGTTGCTGTGACAAATTTTTTGGGTGGACATGTTTGCACCACTCTCTGCTTTTCACTACAGCTCCATCCCTGTAGTGCATGCTATATTTGAATATACATGGGTAATTTCCCAGAGGTGATGTGGGGGAGTGTAATGTTGTTCTCACTGCACTTCATAAGGTGCTGGGTGACATGTTTGGTAGCTGTCAGGAGATTTCATTTCCGTTACATCACTGCAGTCATACTTCTACACTGTCCAGAGGCCTAGACCCTGTCCAGATGTGTGGCTCATATGTTTGCTCTGTACCCCAGACAGTTGTAGAATACTCTGGGGAATGCAGTCAGTAATTGCTAACATCCATTGGTGTTACTGACTTCATATCCCTCACAAAAGATATGTTACAATAAATCCGGTAACACCAGCAACTGTCTACATTTATCACAGTAATATGTCCAATATATACCCTTGTGTTTGGGCCTCTGTCCCCCAATTATGTCAGGCTTTGTCCAGATGTCATGTACTAAGAGGTTCAGAGGTATGTAATATCATTATTTATTCCATTTATTCCTGCTACCATCCCCAGTGATATCATAGACCCCCCAGACATGTAACAAGGAAGCAGCCATAGATATGAGTCCTGTGTCTATAATTTCTCTGGGAAACTGTACATTTGAGAGATCTGTGTATGTCTCCCCATTGTTAAAAGACTGTCAGGATTGTATAACAGTGTAGTGTGTACATTTTATTTGGACTGTGTAGGGAGGGAGTACATGTGAGTGTCATAGGCCCTTTCTATCTGACTGTGCATGCTGCTCCAGTTGCTGGTTCCCTATCGCCTGTATATGTTTGTGCATGCAGACTGTGACATGTCCCAAAACACCTCATGATTCCCACTACACTGTGACCTGGGGCAGTATATGTAGGGGTAATATGTGAGTGGCAAACGGGATTTTGTTGCTCACACAGTCATTATACTGTAGTGTTAAGTTTGTTTACTGGTATGTCGCTGTGACTGTGGTGCAATTTTTTGGGGTATGCACTTTCACACCAGTGTATGTTTTCCACTAGTGTTACATCCTTGTAGTGCTTGTTATATTTGCTAATGCCTGTGTACAGCCCCAGAGCTGGACTTGGGTAGTGTTATGTCAGTCTGATTGTAGTTTGGACATTGCTCAGCAGCTCAGTGTAATTTCCCTACTGTTGTGTTATGTCCACATATTTGTAGGATGTCCAGGTGTCTGGCTAATATCTTTGGTCTGGTCACCATAACTGTTGTGTATTCCTGACACATCAGTGGTATGATGTGGGGACTGAGGTCATTAACTAATGTGAAGCAACTGAGTCCTGGAATTGTGATATTTCAGTTGATATATGTTAGGGCATACAGTGTTACTACATCAACTTTCTCAGTTTATCTACTGATGTATTTTGGATATGTCCCTATTTTCATGCCTTTGCCCTCCCCCCATTTTGTCAGACTTGGTCCGTATTCATTGCACTAAGGGGATCTGAACATACCTCACCATTGCTAGGATTTTCACAGAATGTCCGGATGTTTGGCCCATACTTTTGCTCAGTTCCACAATTTATTTTTATTTATCTGGTAAATCACGGTGATGATCCAAGGATTTATGTCAGTAAATAATGACATAACATTTCAGTTTCCATCCTCATATCCTTCAGTAATTGTCTGCTGAAATGCACCTATTGCTGTAGTAAATGTCTTCATTTCTAACAGCAATATTTGAAATATGTCCCTATATGTGGCCTATTCCTCCCACCCTTTTACAGCCTTTGTACAGGTTTCTTGCACTAACAAGTTGAGAGGGATGGTTCTGAGGTACAATTGCACTGCATGTTATATACATACACACACAAATATATATATATATATATATATATATATATATATATATATATATATATGGATTCCTATCAGATCGTCAAATGGTCATTTGACCAAAACTCATTTCACCGAAACCAAATGACTGAAAACTCATTTCGCCGAAAACTCATTAGACCGAAACTCATTTCATCGAAAATAGTACAGGCAGTGTATATGCCCTTTTCCCCACTGTAGTGCAACCCTGGAGTTAGAATATATAAGTAGGGGGGTGGGGGAGCAGCTCCCCACATTGGAGGGGTGTGGGGGCGTAGCCCCCCACCTAATGTTGTTAAAAACTACCAACTTATCTAGTTAATAGGAACTGGACAGTATAAAACTAAGCTAGGTGGGGGGCTACGCCCACCACAACCCCCAATGTGGGGGGCTGCACCTCCCAAATCCCCCCTACTTATATATTCTAACTCCAGGGTCGCACTACAGTGGGGAAAAGGGCATATACACTGCCTCTACTATTTTTGGTGAAATGAGTTTTGGTCAAATGAGCTTTCAGCAAAATGGTTTTCAGTCATTTGGTCTCGGTCAAATGAGATTCGGTCAAATGAGCATTCGGCGATCTGATAGGAATCCATATATATATATATATATATATATATATATATATATATATATATATAATTTTTTCCTTCCTTTATATTTTTATATATGTACATCTATATTATCACTCTATTTTTTCATATATATGTTTCATCAGACACGTGTGTGTGTGTGTGTGTGTGTGTTTGTGTGTGTGTGTGTGTGTGTGTGTGTGTGTGTGTGTGTGTCTGTGTGTGTGTGTGTGTGTATGTCAATATACAACACATGACTGGTTCCACAAAGCTCTCTCCCTGTTGTATGCCTATATTGCATGATATGTTTGCAAAAACAGCATTATTTTTTAAAGTTCAGGTGGTGTAGTAGTACATTCCTCTGACTATAGTACCCAGGATCATGGATTTGATACTTGGGACTATTTTTTTTTCATTAATGTTAAATAACCAAAATGCATGGTATGTTTGTTAAAGAAGTGCTGTTTTGCACAGCTCATATGGTGTAGTGATATTTGGCTGTGATTGTAGAGGACAGCATCCTGAGTTCAAGACTTGGCAGGGTTGACTATTTTGTTGCTGGGCAGAACAAGGTCTGATGGATACAGAGTGATACAGAGTGATGATGGTATGTTTAAGCATATTATACATTTTTATTATAAAATAATATTTATATGCACATTATAATTTTACGTTTATGCTCCATGAATCCCCCTATGTGCTTTCATTAAATTAAATTCTTGAGCAACTATACTGTATGAGGAACTTGTGTTTATATGGGGGTTTCACATCTTTTCTACACAGACATCTCACTTTTGGAACTGCTACACTACCCTGGTTGACAAAATAGGTTGCTACATAATTTAAGTTTACTAAAATCAACAAAATATATTGCCTCTTTTGGGACTCAAGCCATGAAAAACTGCATGCAAAGCCATGACTCTAACCACTACACCACCTCAGCTTTGAAAGTTTACCTCTCTATTTGCATTTAGCTCCTATGGGATGTTTAAGCTATGCTAACTGGATGGCCATAACGTGCATGCCCACTTAACTACACTTAAACATTCCTTAGGCTACTGAAAAAAAGTCTATACTATTAGGTAATATGGGTGTGTATTGTGGTGTTCTGACAACTACCTTGGACTACAATTGTGAAATACTGGCATTGATTTGGCTTTCAGGCTTCTATCCTTCAGGGACTCCTACTAATACATATCCTGTTATCTATCAACTTTCTAAATGTGTGAAGCAATTATTTCAGGCATGTCACTAATGTAGTTTTATTCCCCCCATCATTTGTGCCTTTGTTAACATGAACTGCTGCGAGGGAATGTTGGCATACATTTGCTTTCAGACATCTACCCTTACATGATACATGCTGCTGCATGACCTGTTCTCTATCAACTTTCTATGTTTGTGGGGCTGTGCTTGTGCTTTTTCACTTTTGGGGGATTCCCCTGTTATTTGTGCATTTGCACACATTTTCTGCTTTAGCAGGATGCAAAAGTGCCGTATGGCACTTTAGCAATTTAGGGTGTGTGTCACAGAACCTGTAACACACCCCCTGCATTGCTTTCTTACTGTCATTTTGATTTCAGTGTCTGCAGACATTGAAATGATCATTTTCATATTTCAGTGTGACAGTGGACACTGAAATACTGGCATAATATTAGAGCAGTTCAGCTTAGAAAGTGTCGTATGGCAGTTTAGTGTCTGTGCACTACTTGTACATGCACCCTGCACTCGTTCACAGTTTGTGCCCGTGTAGGTTAAACAGCAGCGCACCTTCATGCATATGCAAGACACACTGCTGTTCTACATGGACACGAACCACTCCATGCAGGAATAGTACTATTCCTGCACAGAGTTTAATAAATCCCAGGGCTTCTCTGATATGCTTTTCTATCATCTTCATGTACAAGAGTTACAGTGATAGTGACCTCCCATGAACTGCAAACACACCCACTCGAACTTAAGCTACATATTCCCACAGTCAAAAAAATATATAGACACACATTTTGCAACTATAAATGTTTATTTGGATTTTTGTAAAAAAAATAAGGAAAAAGCACCTGTTACAATTCAAAGCAATGTAAAACTTGATACTGAATTCTATGGTGTGAGTCTATGCCCCAGTGAACAGATATATGAAATGAACTTGGTGATTCCCTCTTACATCAAGATGGGGCTGCTACAGCACTGATGTCATGGCTACATTTTAATTGTACATATCAACTGTGTATAACCTTAGTTATTTATTTATTTTTTTAATCTGGAAGGGGGTGGTAGCCCTCATCACATACATGGTCCAGCAACTAATATGTACAAAAGGACCACATACAGTTAGTTTGAAAGAATGGAACTATATTTTGTGGTAAAATTGTGTACATATCTGTTCCTAGTCCATGTACATGAGAATATAGATGCAGCTAACAAAGAAAAGGACCTGTGGACTAATTTCATTCCTTTCACAGCTGCTGGGACTCTGCTGAAAATGTGTTTGTTCCAAGTTGGGCTTTCCCAGTAAATAAATGTTAAATAAATATATACATATATATATATATATATATATATATATATATATATATATATATATATATATATTAACCTAGTCAGGGTTGAGTTTAGGTGACTGACTCCCATTACACATTCATAATCTGGCAACAAATTACTGCAAAATGTTTATTTAAAATTCTTTGCAATTATTTTGAAAGTATTATAACAGTTACATTTAAAAGTTAGAATGAATTTATTTATTGAATTATCTAAGATGAAGATATATTTTATGATATTATGTAATATGAACTCCAAGATTACTGAAGCTGACTGTACATTCATCCTTACTCTTAGCCTCAAATAGAGACATTGTCAGTTATGAAGTCCATACCCACAGCTGCATAAACAAACACTAGGGGTTATTCTAAATAAAATAATTAATTGCTAAACCTATATACACTGTCTAAAATCCTTGTCCCTCTTCCTAAAATCATACAGGCTACTAAGAGACAACCTCTGCTTTTCATATAGAACTTCAGCAGATCCTGTTTTGTTAGAGCTATTACACAGTCACAAGTTTAATGGCATCACATACACACTCAAGGAATTTCAATCTCTTTTGCAAAATAAATATTAAATGTTGAAGGGATAGGTTTGCATCACAGAGAATACTGATTCTACCAATCATCTTCCACTCCACATATAGCAAAATAGTTGTTTTACTATATCCAAATGTAATTTGCATGACTGACTAGGTAACTGCAAATTCACTCTGGTTTAGCACCCTTGTCCCTCATGGATAGGGGAAATGTGTAAATCATTGTTCAGCCCATCTCTCAGTTATTTGTATGTAAAATAGAAGAGCTAAACATTGTCATGGAAATATACGTCTGGGTTTCTTAAGGGTCTCACAGATCAATAGCCTAGTAAGTATCTATGAACCTGTAAACCTATTCTTCAAGAGTGATGATGAATTAGAGGAGGAGGAGGAGAAGAAGCCTGAATTAGTTGGAAGGATTTTTAATTAAATCTGTCCTTTCTTCCTGGATTTCCTTTGAAACTTTTTTCTCTTCCTGTACTGTGTTTGTCTTGAAGGCTGCTGGAATGGAGTTCATGCCACAAAAATGGATTTATATATATATTTTTGTTAAAAGTCATTTTCTCCCTACATTAATAGGTCTACCATAATATTATAATATTGGTGTCTGAACTATATATCTTGTTCACTAACAACTAAGAGATAAAATGTACATCATAAGAATTTGCTCTGGGTCCTGCAATCCTTCTCAAAATAACTGGCAGCTGCTTCATGAACACAACTCATTGTAAGGATCCTAACTTTTTCTGCTGCTACAATTGTTAAGCTTATAAACAGTATTACTAGTTGACAGACATTGTGAATTACCGGACATGTACCCTAAATAGAATTTCACTACAAAGTCATATGTGAATATAATTTAATGCAATTACAACTAAAGCCTCAGGTGCATATGCTCTTACAATCTTCACCAGTAGTTGTAATTCTTTAACAAAAGGCAGAGTTGCTCGAAAACAAATGTCTATAGTACATTGAGTGTCATTAACAAAGAGGTGTTAGCAGGATCTGCATTCTGGAAATGGAACACTTATTCTACATACGTAAATGCCCTACGCATCCCATCAGTACCCCAGCCTACGTTTTGCATATGAATATGGGTACTGACTATTAATATAACTAAATCTGTATGGATCATTTCATGGGAAAGACTTCCTTTTTCTATTGCTATTCTGGACCGTTACAGGTACCTCTGAAGATCTGTGATTGTGTATTTTAAATGCAGGCTGACACTGGTATAATGAGGAGGCCTACGCAGGTATCTTTTTTTTACAGCAATGTCTTGCATTATGCCAAAATATTCCCACAACCCCGGGACAGCTACAAAACGAGAGGAGCAGGAGAAGATAATGGTAAGGTAGGCTGAGCACATCTAAAGCTTAATGACGTGCTAGGTTCATCCACCGCAAGCATGCCTGAGCTGACATCTTCAGAGACCAAGCCAGTGCAGGTACTGCGGAAGATATAGGCATTGTCTTATCTTTAGATGGCAAAATTAACACAGGTACTGACAAGATGCAGACACAGTCTTACCTTAAGACAACACTAATTTCGATAAGGAGAAATGTTTACTTTATGTGACAGCCATACATCCCTGTTTTGGGGAGTCATATGAAAGAAGTATCCTCTCTTGAGGTACTGAAAATGGAGGTTTTTTCATTATAATTATTATTCTTTGGCTGGTTCCTATGAAAGTTCTCTTTTATCTTGTTAAATTACCCTTTTCTTTCTGTTTTTTATTTTTGTAAGACTCCTTTCCTTCATTTTCTTATCAAGAATAATAAAATAATACACTAACTTTGACTGCTGAGGAAAACAAAATGCTAAATGCCTATCACAACCATACTTTAAGGATTAATAATGTTTTCTTTAAACAAAGACTAGCATGAGGCACTAAGCAGATAAAAATGCTCTGGTTTTAATGCTGGGCATGCAGTACTGAGAAGGGTGAAATGAAATGAAATGGTCTTAGCAATGCTGGATATATGAATATAGATTTCTAGTGCACCAACCCCCAGGGTACCTTAGAATTGCAAGGCTAGTGCTGGTCATCATGGGGAACATGGGGCAAACAAATTATGACAAGTTTGGCTTGGTGGGGAGGGACCAGAAACTGAGTAAACACAACTGTTGTAAGGTACTATTGCAGTGACTTTACCTGAAAAAGATGTAGGCTAGGATTCATAGTACAATGTTGATTAACAGCCATGTGAAGGAAACAGGGTTTCAAAAACAATAAATCATACATGTCTTTTTATTTGTGAGCTGTCTTGTAAAGTGAACTCCTAAATATTAGCATTGCAACATTGCACAGTACTCATCCATGAATCCCAGCCATAATTTTAAGTGCAGGTTTATATTTGTTAGTAGTTTCACAGATTTGTCATGCTATTTCCAAAACATCAAATAAAAACATTTTTGTATCTCTGAGATTAACCATGTCCTTAGAACCAGTTTATGTAATAAAAATATTTTATGCCTATCAGTTGTAAACATTATTTAGAGACATCACTTGTTAAACTGAACTGTATCTATTTTGCTGCTTTCAGTGCATTATTATAGAAATAATAAGGGTAAGGATAAGGGTATGGATTTTGTCATGACATACTAATCACTGCAGGGATGGTCACATGAGAAAAACCCTAACCATGCATTTTCTGTTACATGATGGATTTTATTCTAAAGTTCCCTTATTTTTATTAAATTATTTATTTTTGCACTTATTGGATAAGTGTGTGTGTGTGTGGGGGTGCTGCAAAGATCATATTTTAGTCAAGTGACTTATCAGAGACCCATTTTCATGTGTGTGTGTGTGTGTGTGTGTGTGTGTGTGTGTGTGTGTGTGTGTGTGTGTGTGGGTGCGTGCGCACACATGTTGCATCTTTGTGTATGTATGTATACATGTAAATGTGTATGTATGTATATATGTAAATATGTATGTATGCATCTATACACACACACACACACACACACACACACACATATATATATATATATATATATATATATATATATATATACATACACACACACACACACGCACGCACGCACACACACACACACACACACACACACACACACACACACACACACACACACACACACACACACACACAAATTGATTGCCAGCAAAACTCAGTAAGCGTCCCTGCTCCTTTTCCATGGATACCATACATATGTCTAATTCTCTCATAATTATAGTGCATTTAGAAGTGTACCAGATTACGTTCATTTCACAAAATTGTTCTGACTGTATTACATGTTGCTTTGAAGGGAATGGATGAATGCATATTCTCTGGGTTATTTCTTTGTGCTGCAGTATTAATTCTTACTGTTTTACAGGAGATGAATTTAACAACCTGACAACATTTTCCAATATAAATATAGCCATTTGAATATAATATTAGTTCTTTGTTTACATTCTGTTGTTTAAATATATAACTATCAATTAAGCAATGCTCTAGAGATGTCTAATTGGATCTCATGAAGTGAATGGATTGTAGACATATCTCTTTGTGTAATGAGCCTATAAAAAGTGTTTCCATCAACAGAGAGCAGACCGTAAAGCAATATATATGGCAACATTAGCAAGAGTATGGGATACAGTCATAAGAGACAATACAGGTAAGTAAAGAAAGCCTAATTTTGAGAAACTGAATATGTTATCAGTCTTCTTATTCCCCAGAAACACTCGTGTAGGTATCTTGGACTAATACATTATGTAAATGCAGGAATGTGACTTGCTGCTCTTATGTCTTTGTAAAGCAGAGGCAGCCTGTATTGTTTAACAAGCATTTCTTGAATACTGTATGAGCAATCTTATTTCTCTAAAAATATGGTGACCTAAAAGGAAGACCAACCTTCATACCTGGGAAGATATCTAATTATCATGGGAAAATCCCTGATTTCATTTTGCTATAAAACGTGGTTGAGCAAGCAAAAGGTACTGTCTGGTGCTAACATACATCAATTGCAACTACATTATACTCATATGTGCGGTATCTATGGCTGGTCTTGTATCTGAACTGTGGCCAAATGCTTACACATGCTCAGCGAATGAGCATCCTTTTATGCATATGCAATTTTCATTGTCATGTCCATTATGTGATTAAGTGACCACCTCTACTGGAAAAGGACAGAAATTGCATCAGAGAATGCATTGCTTTTGTGAGTCTGTCATGCTCGTGGTTAGCCAGTGTTGAGACTTACTTTTTTTTAGTCACTGAGTCAGTCACTCTGTCTATAATAATCCTGTGTGCCTCCAAATGTAGTACCAGTCAGGTTAACACAACAATGATGTAAAAGTCTCAGAAGGGAGGTCATAGGTTGTACAAAGGTTGGGGAAGGGTAAGCCTACACCTATGGCAGAAAGGATCCCACAGTCAGACTTCCAAACAGACACAGAATGTCCTTTCAGATGATAAGATAAATGCATTGTGTTATGAGCAGCATTTTCCTCTTGAAATGCATGTTTCTGTATAATGCAAGTTCTTCCAGTATCAATACTTTAGTTTTCACATCAAATTACATCATTGTGCTGAAACTTTGATACACCTGCAGAGGTATAAGCATTGTAGAGAAGTTCTGTTGAGTGCAAGCTGCATTAACTACATACTTTTCAGCTTTTTGCACTACAGACACTTGTGCAGAACAAAAACATCTTTTAGGAAATGCTGCTCTACCAATTACATATGGAGATTCCACAAACAAAATGCACCATGCATTCATGAAATCCTTTGTTTAAATGAACTTTTACTAACTCCAGTATACTCCAACGTCAGAGATAGTATGTGACTAAGAGAATGCAGTGAGTTGCAATCACACTGGGGGGCCTACCCCCGTACTACAGATATTATATAATTAGAGGTGTACGGGAAACCTGTTTTACATAGGGTACAGGATGCTGGCCTTGGATAATAAAACTGAAATTTGGTCATGCCTGTGAGTTTCAAATGTTGTTTATTGAGCTGGCTCTTAGGTCAAACAGAATTCAGTGAGAGTCTGTTCAGCCCTGTGAAATAAGCGACTGTATATAAACTGGATCTATATTCAGCTAGACATATATAGAATTCAAAAAGCTGTTTTATGATTTTTTTTTCTGGGATTTAAAATGCTGCTGTGAATGTTCCAAAAATGCATGCATTAACCGGCACCTTTGCAAAAGGAGATAAATCCCTGACCACTGTCCAGACACCAGGGTTCAATTAGCTATCTGGTAATCTGAGAATATGGCAGGGAAGTCGGTGAATCCATCCTAGGAGGAGGAGGAAGGACATGTTCACTAGGCAAATAAAACAGATTTCTCTGGCAGGCACAAGAGAAACAACCACGGAATGCTTTCTGAGTGTGTGCAGGCATCTTGCCAATGTCAGCTCCTTGCAGCAGTAATAAGAGATTCAGTGCAGTCTTCCCATTGCACGTTTCACTTGACAAGGTAATATTGGGCACATGAGGGGGTAGGGACAGCTGAAAGGAAAAAAAAAACTGTCAGCAAGCAATATGATGTGGATCCAGGATATTTTGATCTCCTCACTGTCCCTAACCCTTAATCATTGTGAGTCTGGGGAAGGCAAGGAGGAGGAGGCAAACCAAGTGATCAAAGATATAGGCACCAGGGTCCGCTGATGGTCAGCAAAGGGAAACAAAAAGTTAAGTAAAAAAATGCATGTATTTTTGAATCATTAGCTAAAGTTCTCTACTTATTCTATCAGGCATCAACATTAATTAATTAAGTGGATCAATTAAACTGGGCAAACCAAATGAGCTTGTTTTAACTTGCCAGCAATAGCATTTGTTGGTTCAGTGTCACGGCCACACACTGGTATTACAATCGATTACAAAAACCACAGGCACTATTACAAATGTGGAAATAGTTCTGAAAAAACAGCTTCAAGCTAAGCTTTACTGTGGAGCATATAGAGTTTTATGTCAGTTACCTGTGTAGAATGTCTTAGAATCTTCTGAACACCTGAAAATTCTACGTGTTATAAGCAACATCTTAAAAATGGTGACTCAGCCTTTCATCTAGCATAGATTATTTGTTATTTTAATGAGTGTGATTTGACATGAAAAAGTCTGGTTGAGATTCATAGATGATTGCTACATGGGTTTGCAGAGTTAACGTTCAGGAGTTAGCTTCATGAGACAGCTCATGGCTATGAATTATGCACTGCCATTAATATTTCAGTACTGAAAATCTGATTAAGAATCCTCGCTATGGTCTCAAAATTAGTCATAGCATTTTTTATAATTTACACAATCTAATATTTTTAGCTAAAATTATTGGATGGTTTAATGATAAAAGTATCTGTCCCCATTAGAAAAAAAATGTTAAATTGGAAATGTGATTTCAGAGTAATGGATGAAAAATACTTCATAAAGAAATGCTGGCAACTGACGCAACATATTATTTTTTCTTCACCCTCTGAAATTTATAGGTTAGTAAAGCTATGTTACTTTGGACAGCGTTATTTGCCCTAATGCAAACAGAATTTAATTTGTATACATTTGAACTTCCAGTGTTTCTAGTCCATATATGTATATAATAATTGCAGAAAGGAATATGTTGCGAGGAAGAACCAACTAATGAAAATATGTGTACACTACGCTATCTTCTCCACACCAAAATAGAGGAAACGCAGTATACACAGCAGGAACAGCCAAAATGTTTATTGAAACTACTCACATATAAAATTCATCACATAAAATTCACGGTTAAGCGCTTTCACCTATCCCAAGTAGGCTTCATCAGAACGTTGGATTTTTCCTCGTAACATTTGTAGTTTTCTGGCAAATCACTGAGGACTGAAATCACTAAATAATGGCCTACACTTGAGTTTCAGACTTCATATCCTTCAGAAAAATGCATGCTAGCACAAATCCCATTATTCTCTAGTTGTTTATGTTTATAAGAGCAATATTTAAAATCTGTCCTTATTTGTAGGCATCTGTCCCCCCGTTATTTTAGGTTTTGTCTTGATTTCTTGTGCTAAGAGTTTGAGAGGTATGCATTCCACTCATTCTTCCATACATCACAGAATAGGAACCATTTGCAAAACACGAACTTGGTTCTTCTTTTGACAAATAGCTGTTGTTGGTATGTGACTCATTTGGTTATTAACTGCAAAATCTGTACACATAATAATTTTTTCCACTTAGTTAACTGTAGTAAATTACTTGCTGATTTATAATAGCAGTGCTATTGTACGTGTTGCATCTCTTTTAATAAATGTCTTAAATGTTCTTTGACTTTCTGGTATCAGTAATCAATAAGAGAAGTTCAGCACTGTTGAAACTTGATATAGTATCATGGTAAGTGGAGAGATCCAAAATATTTCTGTAGAAAACAACTTTACCTATTTTGGATCTCTCCACTTACCATGATACTATGCCAAGTTTCAACAGTGCTGAACTTCTCATACCACTCCACAAACTGAATCACACACAAATCTTTAGCCATCATAGTTCTATACAAACCACTTGGCAACAACATTCCCACCCAGGAAGAGATGTCAGCCAACGTAAGGCTGGAAACCATTTTGCTAGTAGTTGTTAACATAGACTGGTAAAGGGCAACAACAGAAACCCAAGCAAATTCATTTCAGCTATATTGCTTCTCTCATTTGATCAAGACTCCAACTAAAATTAACAAGGCCACGTTTAAAGAATCCATCCTAAACTGAATTCAACATCCACACCAAATAACATTGCCCAAGTAGGACCCTACCCATTAGTCTAAGCTACATAATCAGACATTCCAAACAGCCCAACAGAGTTCATCACTATAACACAGTCAGAAACCTCAGTAACTTAAATTAAGAAACTTTAGCTTCCAGCCTGCTCCAGATCAACAGGGCTCCAGGAGAAACACTCCCACTTGTTGAAAAAGTAGACACATTTGATACAATATTTCTAAATATTCTTGCAAAGCAACCACCATTAAGAACAAAAGATGTAAAAACAAACCAGCACATTGGTTAACTAAAAAAATAAATAAATAAAATACACCCCAAATTCATCAAAAAACAATTAAAACATTCCTGCAAATCAATAAATACATTTCTCAGTCCTGGAAAACAAACCCAACTCAGTCCAACCCCAACCAATAACCCTTAATGCATAGGTTCATATTTTAATCACATTTTATACAGTAACCTCCCTCCTACAAAACAAAACTGTTACAAATCCAGGCATCCTACTCTAATCATTGAAGGCAAAACAGACCTTCACACTCACTCCGGTGCTAATATCTACAATTAAAAAATACCTACACATCCTTAAGACAAGAATAACTGCCCCTGACCAACTTCCATCTGAATATCTCAAACCTGCAGCAGCTATCCTTGAATATCCTGTCTTGCTTCTAATAAACTGCTCCATCCCAGAAAAATATGTCCCCACCTTATGGAAAAAATCCCATATAATATCACTCCATAAAGGCATCTCATCAACCAAAGTCACAAACTATAGACCGATCAACATTCTCTAAGTCAAAAAGGCAGCCAGCACCAGAGTGAATATATCAAAAATATATATTTATTCTGACCCAAACAACAGACCAGTTTCGGCACAAAGCCTTCTTCAATGATAGTATAATACTCCATCACCTAGCTTAATATACCCATATGATAATTGGCTAATAAGTAAATAGATAAGGACAATTACACATTTAAATATGTATTACCACAAATACAAATAAACATAAAAATAATGTATATAAACATACTGAAAGTAGAAAATTAGTAATATCTTAATATTTACATGGTGAAGAAATACAGGCCTGGTTAAACACCTAATATGTATATGTATCACCTTATAAGTGATCAGTGAGACCTGGGTTAAATAACCCCCATAATCTGATAATCCAGGCTTTTTCTTTCTTATTAAGCATATCATGCCATCCAAATTTATTGATATTATCATCCCTAACAGAATCAATTATTTGAAACTGAAACTTCGCACTAATGTGAAACAATACACATTTATATAATGCAGTAGATGGACGTTTGTTCCTGATGTCACTAAAATGTTCTGACATCCAGATTCTCAATGATCTTGAAGTCTGCCCAATGTAAAAGGCAGAACAGGAACAACTAACAAGATATATAGCCCAATTAGTCCCACAATTGCCAAAACATCTAATCTCAAAAACTTTAGCTGTATTCCTGCTAGAAAATTCTTTAGATTTCCTCATGTATACACAAAATGAACAATGACCACAAGGAAAGGAACCCCTTAATTGATCTCCAGAAAGTGTGAGTTGTGTACCACTCATGTTTACCTGTCTTCTTTTTATGTAGGTTCAAATATGACCCCAAAGTATGGCCTCTCCTATATGAAATCTGGCACTCCGGAGCAAGAATATTAGCCAAAGCTGGGTTAGCTAATAGAATATTCCAATTACTATTGACAACATTTTTTATAACATTAATGTTCCTACCAAATGTGGTTACAAATCTAATGCGGGCAACACCTGAATTGGTTTTATCTTTATAGCTAAGCAAATCATTTCTGTTAAATTGTTCCACCCAGTTATAGGCTGACATGATATGACCCAATTTGTGTCCTCTGGCCTTAAATCTGTTTCTTAAGTCATGCTGATAATATTCATAACTTGCCTGGTTGGAGCATATCCTTTTGATTCTCAAAAACTGAGACTTGGGAATATTTCTTGTAATATCAAAAAGGCAATTCTCAGGTGTCTGTCCAAAAACCACAAGAAATTAGTCAATTGAGTAAATTTTTAGCGCTTTCATTCACACATTTATTACGTGAACTTCATCAGAAAAACTAACATTCTAGTCCATACTTCCTTTTAAACTAAAATCACAGGAAATGACATCAATAATGAAAAATTAATCAGTCCCCCATATATAAAATTTCTTATATATATATATATACACGTATAAACACTCTTAACATTCAAAATTACTAGAATATGTAAGACATATTCAAGCATATTAATATATATATATATATATATATATATATATATATATATATATATATATATATATATATATATATATATATATATATATATATTTTTTTTTTCATAATACTTTCACTTATTAAGTAAAAAACATTTTTTATGTTTTTTTATATGACTTACTTGAATGAATGAAGATGAATTCTTGGATTTAGCTGTTGAAGAGGGAATTATAGATAAAAATACTCAGAAACAACTTGCAGTGACAGACCCCCATAAGCAAATTTTGTATTTACTGCCTAAAATTCATAAGAGTTTAACAAAACCACCTGGAAGACCTATCGTATCAGGTAAGGGTTCACTAACAGAACCGCTTTTGGAATTTTTGACTCAATATTTACAACCTCTTTTGAGTTTAGTTAGATCAAGGCTGAAAGACATGACTGAATTCCTACAAATTGTGTTAGACTCCCAACTTGAGCCCGGTTGGTGGATGCGCACCCTTGATGTTAAATCTTTATATACTAACATTCCACATTGGGCCGGGCTACAGGCCATTGAATACTGGCTGGCTGAGGGTGAACTTTATCCACCAGGCTTTAATACTTTGATATTATGCATGGTGGAACATGTACTAACTAAGAATGTTTTTTTATTTTCATCAGGATTGTTACTGGCAAGTCCAAGGTGCAGTAATGGGGGCATCATTTGCACCAATATATGCCAACCTATTTATGGGGCTCCTAGAGGAACAGCTTATATATGACAGGGCCCATAATATTTATATAAAGGAATTGGATGTCTGGCGCAGGTACCTGGTTGATTGTTGGCTCATTTAGAAGTCTGATCAGGATTACTTATTGGATTTTATTCAATACCTTAATGATGATATGTGGGGTATTGAATTTATTCTCAATATGCAGTACAATGAAATTCACTACTTGGATGTTCTTGTCACGAGAAATAGTGATAATACACTGGATACAACATTTTTTAGAAAATACCCACAATATAATACCGTGTTGGAATCCAACAGTCTACACCCAAAACATATTACAAGAAATATTCCCAAGTCTCAGTTTTTGAGAATCAAAAGGATATGCTCCAACCAGGCAAGTTATGAATATTATCAGCATGACTTAACAAACAGAGTTAAGGCCAGAGGATACAAACTGGGTCATATCATTACAGCATATAATTTGGGTGGAACAATTTAACAGAAATGATTTGCTTAGCTATAAAGATAAAACCAATTCAGGTGTTGTCCCCATTAGATTTGTAACCACATTTGGTAGGAACATTAATGTTATAAAAAATGTGGTCAATAGTAATTGGAATATTCTATTAGCTAACCCAGCTTTGGCTAATATTCTTGCCATTTTTCATATAGGAGAGGCCGTACTTTGGGGTCATATTTGAACCTACATAAAAAGGGAAGACAGGTGAACATGAGTGGTACACAACTCACACTTTCTGGTGATCAATTAAGGGGTTCCTTTCCTTGTGGCCATTGTTCATTTTGTGTACACATGAGGAAATCTAAAGAATTTTCTAGCAGGAATACAGCTAAAGTTTTTGAGATTTGATGTTTTGGCAATTGTGGAACTAATTGGGTTATCTATCTTGTTAGTTGTTCCTGTTCTGCCTTTTACATTGGGCAGACTTCAAGACCGTTGAGAATCAGGATGTCAGAACATTTTAGTGACATCAGGAACAAACCTCCATCTAGTGCGTTATATAAACATGTATTGTTTCACACCAGTGCGAAGTTTCAGTTTCATATCATTGATGCTATTAGGGGTGATAACATCAATAAATTTGGATGGCATGATATGCTTAATAAGAAAGAAAAAACCTGGATTATCAGATTATGGGGGTTATTTAACCCAGGTCTCAATGATCACGTATAAGCTGATGTATACATATTAGGTGTTTAACCAGGCCTGTATTTCTTCACCATGTAAATATTAAGATATGACTAATTTTCTGCTTTCAGTATGTTTATATAAATTATTTTTATGTTTATTTTTATTTGTGGTAATACATCTTTAAATGTGTAGTTGTCCTTATCTATTTACTTATTAGCCAATTATCATATGGATATATTAAGCTATGTGATGGAGTATTATACTATCACTGAAGAAGGCTTTGTGCCGAAACTGGTCTGTTGTTTGGGTCAGAATAAATATATACTTTGGATATATTCACTCTGGTGCTGGCTGCCTTTTTGACTCTGAGCTATTTACTTTGGCCATGCACCTGCCTGTCATGTGAGTTATTTTTTGGATTGTATCAATCAACATTCTCTCACACAGATCCAAAATCTTGGAAAGATGTATTCACTCTCAACTTACTACATATGTTACTTCTCATAACCTCCTCTCTCCTCACAGCATGGTTTCAGATCTAATAACAGTAAAATCGCTGATAATAAATTACAGTAGAAATTCATGTTTTCTCACCACAGCCCTATTTCCAGTACTATTCTAAGGCATTCAACACAACTAAACTCTCTTCTTATGGCTATCACCCTTCTCAGTTAACTGGTTTCTTAGTTATCTCACTAATAGGTCCAAGCAAATAAATAGGCAGCGAAGTTCTCCCCTATTCTTCCTGTATTTGTTAGAGTCCCACAAGGCTCCATCCTAGAACCACTACTGTTTAAGTTATTTATCAACAACCTAAAGACAGCTGCCAAAAAGGCCATTATAGTACAATATGCAAATTACTCCACTCTAATATGTGCTGCTAGGACACTACCCATACTCCAAACACTCACCCAGAAATCCTTCTCCTCCATAGAAGCTTGGCTTGACAATTGACATCTCCTCCTGAATCAAAATTAAACTACTACTGCTCACTCCCAACTCTCCCTCCTCCCAAAAAACGACTGTCATTTAACTATACCAGTGCAGAACTGGTACCCTACACCAAGCTACTAGGTGTGATTATAGGCATCCACCTGAAATTTCATATCTACCTTCAGCAAGCTATAAAGAAGACACACCAAAATCTAGGCTGCTTTTACACAGTAGAAGACTACCTTACTGGCTCTGCTATATAGCCACTTCTTTTCTACTTCTCACCTTATTATATACCTCTCCTATATGAACCAATTTTAACCCCAAAATTATTAACCATATTAGAACAATGCTACAATAAAGTAGCCAGATTCGCAACCAACCAACAATATTGATCACATCACTGCCTCTCTCTAAAACAAGTAAACTGCCTCAACTAAATAATTCCCTATCATACTCATATTTAATTACACGTTTCAGTCTACTGCACAGCCTTGAAAAATTCCCATCTCTTCACTTCATCATTCAACCTTATACTTCTAAGAGATCCCTAGACTCCACTGATAAATTATTACTCTGCATAAGTAAAACTTAACAACAATGCTAGAAAACTCTGTATTTACACCACATTGCTAATAGTTGGAATACCATCCCACTCCATTTCAGAACAGTCTGCAACCTAAAAAACTTTAATTGCCGACTGCAGCAACACCTGATAGATAAATGGCTCTGCACTTGTAGTACCCCTGGTTAAACTAGTACTAATATAGTTATATGAATTTGTGCCATAACTCTGCTGCACAAAACATAATGTGTGATTATCAAAAGTAGACCCTCCTCTATCATCGCTTCTCCTTTATCTTCTTTATGCTTCTTCCCCTTTTCCTTGCTTTGGGCTGCTCTCTTTATCTTATCTATGTATGTGCTAGGTTTTGAACAAGTCTTTATATATTCTTATGTAAAACCTTGTAATCTATGCATACTGATGGCATTGTACTGCCCTGTATTTAAAAAATATATGCATTCTTATGCAACCCATGTAACTGTTTGTAAATGATGTAACTGGATGTCTGAATAATGTAACTGTTGCTCCTGAAAGAAACTGACTGTAAATGATGAAACAATGCAAATGACGTCCATGATGTTTGCATAATGCAGCTTTCCTCACCGACCCTCCACTGAAAAAGGGCACTGCTCATTTGGACTTTTCCAGGAAACAAATGTCAATAAATAAAAACTAAATAAATTACTCTTCTCTGTTCTTTCAGTTTCTCTAACTTCTATGCTGATGGATAACTCTGACTTTAATTATAAAATATCAAAAACTATCTTTCTCTGGAAAATCTTTGCATTTTTGCATATACATTTTGCTAAGTATGTCTGTTATGTGCATCAGTTTGCCATTTTATCATCATCAACCCCCTTTTCCCCATTTTCTACATGGGGTCAGGGTGTCGTGTTAACTGTCACCATCTCTCTAGATTCAATATCACTTTCGTGCCTTCTTCGACACTCGTGCTTGACTGTCGCAGATCTTCTCTCACACAATCTGGACTTCCTTGTTTCCTCTTACCTTCTTCCTGTCTGTCCCAAATCTTCTTCACCAGACTGTCTTCTGCTTTTCTGCACATGTGCATGAAACACCGTAATCTCGCTTCAATCTTTTCTGCAATTGGAGCTACTTTGGCTTTTGTCCTTATGGCCTCATTTCTTTGTCTGTCCCACTGTGTGCATCCTACCACCCATATCAGGTACTTCATTTCCATTACCTCTAGCTTCCGCATCTGCTCTGCCTTTACTGCCCAGGTTTCTGTACCATGCAGTAGTACTTGTCACACCACTGTTCTGTAACACCTTACTTTTCAGCTTCTTTGGCATTCTTCTGTCACAGACTACACCTGACACTCTATGCCATTTAGCTACAGCCCCACTTATTCTAGCTTTGACCTCTTCATTCAGACTTCCCTTCTCCTCAACCACCCTTCCCAGATACTTGAAGCTGTTAATCTGTCCCACTATCTTCCCTTCTATCTCATTTCTTAGTTTCTTCTGATTTCCCCAGCTTGCTCCCATTACAACTGTCTTATCTGTACGTAGTTTCATCCCATGTGCCTCCAGTTTTGCATTTCATTCCCCTATCCTTTGCTGAAGTTCTTGCTCAGAGTTTGTAATGCCACATCATCTGCATACAGCAACTTTGCTGATCTGTCCCCTTCAACCTGTTTGCTAATGCAATCTATCAACAGTATGAACTGCAGTGGGCTCAGAGATGAACTCTGATGCACACCCACTCCCACTGGGAACCCATCTGTCAGACTGAACACTGTTCACAATTAAGCCATTGGATCCTTGTACACACTTTCCAGAAACAGGTAGAGTGCCTCTGATGCCTTGATCTTTGCTATTGCAACTTTTTTCTTAGCCTCTTTGTTAGCCAACCAGTATTCCTTCCTAGCCTGGTCAGTCTTTTCTATCTCTTAACTTTTCCTGCACTCCTTCTTTCTTTTGATGACTTCTTAAATGTGTGCATGATACCACCAGCTTTTCTTATGTACATTATTTCCACACCTGGCTTAGCCATGTATCTTGTCTGTCACCCTCACACATGCTGTTTTGAGGGGCTGCTATTCTTCTTCAACTTCATCTATTTCCTCTTCTTCTTGAGGTGCTAGAGCCCTGAGTAAATCCTTGAACTGTCATGCTTTCAGTCCAGCCATCTTCCAATTCTTCAGCATAGTCTCTGTTTACCTTAGAGCCTTCTCTGACCACTGCTTGCAGCTGATTTTGGCAACCAGTAGTTTATGCTGTGTGGAAACAGTTTCACTGCAGATGACTTTGAGATCATTGATTCTATCCCACTGCCCTTTCTTTACTAAGAGGAAGACTACCTGAGTTGCATGTTGGCCACTCTTGTATGTGCTCTTGTAACTGTCTTACTTTCTGAACTATGAATTTGGCTAATATCAAGCTATTTACCAGACAGAAGTCTATAATGGCCTCTCCTTCCTTATTCCTGTGCCCCACCCAGGTGGACCCAGGACATCCTCATATTCTGTTCTGTCTGTTCTGATATGTGCATTCAGGTTACCCATTATCAACACCAGTTCCTGTTGCCCTGCTTTACCTCCTGCCATATCAACTGGGAAAGTATGCATGAATGCTGCTACTGCACTCTTGAACAAGTGATGCAGAGCAGCTGCCAGCATACCTCTCAGCCTCTTAGCCCAAGAAATCTGGACAAAACCTGAAAAAATGGGGGCAAAGGCTCAAAAATAGGGACATATTTTAAATGTTGCTCTTATAAATGTAGAAATATGCTAGAATAACAGGATTTATGTTATCACACATTTTCTAATGGATATCAAATGCTTGCCATTATTTACTGACTTTAAATCTCAGCTCATTTCAATGTTTTGCCAGAAAACCACAAGTTTTATGAGGAAAAGGGCAAAAATATGGTGCAAAAATCTGGACATTCTGAAAAACTCTGGACAATTGAGAGGTATGGCTGTCAGTTTATATTGAGCCTGAAATCACACCTTTTGCAAACTGAATAACGTTCTTTGCAGCCTTCCTAAAGACTTATGGAGAGATTTCTTGAAAATGCTCTGTAATGACATAAGTTCAGATTCTACTGTCACTGGCTGCTATACATACAGGTAAACAATTTCTGAAAGACATTTGATAATATTTCTTTATTTGCCTATACCTTGCCTAAGCCCCTGTTACAGCCTCTGATCCATAGGTGCTTGTCATCTGTCCTGCTGTAACACTACACCAAGCCCTTGTTGACTAGCATCCACAGGAAATATTATTGATTCATTGTATGCATATCTGAGACAGGCTTTTTTAGCATTTAAAACTTAGATGTTTTCTTGGAATAACTGGTCAGTAGATTGTAATTGCCTACTTGATATAACTTTTATTGTAGCCCTCTAAAATATCAGCCTTTAGCATATAATACATTCATTTAGGTAACAATAATATCAGAAGCAGCTGCTTAAATGAATGCTGGTACTACTCTCTTGACCAACTGGTCTAGAGGAGCTGCCACCTTCAGCCCATTCTAGCTACACTGCTGATACAAAGTTGTAATACATTAAGTAAATTCTTCATAAAATACTACGTGAAATGTACTTCCTGGGTCTACACTCTAGCCCTGGGATTACGAAAGATTATGTCCACCAGCACTAATTGGGTAACACTGGATGCTCAATAGGTCAACAGCAATAATCTGCGATTCAGAGATGTTATAAAACCACATCAGGCAGAGGATATGTATTAGATGTAGTTTTACCTTCCTCCTGTCTGATCCACTGGCAAAGCATGCCTACTGCAATTCAAATACCGTGGTTTAATGCCCAAATGTCTATTTCTACTTGCTGGAATCCTCAATGTCAACCATGAACAAGGAAAAGAAGAACAAAGGTAAGAAATTATCTGTCTGTAGTGCACATGGCTCTTAGGTTTCCCCTAACTTATCGTCGGTCAGTTGAGGCAGAATAAACCCAGAAGGAGCTTCATATATGGGCAGTTTGATGTCAAGCATTGCTGGTGATATGCATGCATAAATTATGACAGAGCTGCATAAAATCAATGTGACTTATGCACAATATATTGAAAAGACAGACACACAGCTTAACAAAAAAGAAGATACACTCCTTACTCACTCTGATCATATTACAGAGTTAAATAATTTGGTTGCAGGGATGCTTCAGAAGTTAACAGAAAAAGAGATTAGGTGTGATATGGCCAAAAGAAGGTTAATTTATCAGGAAGATTGGGCTGAAAGGAAAAGCCTCCATCTCACAGGTGCCCTGGACCTTGTAGAAGCTAAAGAACGTCATTCATATACAAGGAATAAGTTAGTCGAATGGTCAGAACTGCAAGAGGATGTGCTTGAAAGAGCACACAGTGTATTTTACCCCAAAGATTACAGGCATATAGACTGATTACAGTTGTGATTTGCTTCACCAGCTCTAAATTGAAAGAAAAAGTCCTTTTGTTTCTATGGGTGCCTGGCAAGAAGCTCATGTTTAATAACTGCAGAGTGTTTTGTAAGCAGGATTTCTCTGTTGAAACTAGGTAAGGTATTTATTTTGTAAGGAACACTTACTCATGAGTAAAGCTTTTAAAACTTATCCGATATGTATTTCAGGTTACACACCCTTTGAAATTGAAGTACAGCTGGAAAAAAGATTAAGAAACTAATAGAAAGCCTATTTATTTATTTCTAAAAGGTTCACATTTAACAGAGGATACATCTGAATTATTGCAAACAGGATGTTTCTTCAATTTATCAGTGTCTCAGTTCAACTACAAGGGCTGGAATAACTTGAAAAAAAAGACTGTACTGCCTTTGAAGGATAGGGAAAGATCAGCTCGGTCTTGAGTTAGGGATACCCTGTCAAAACTGCAGTCACAGTTATTAGGAGACTCAGAACAGAGTTTCAGAGAATGTAGCTGGGGGCACAGAAAGATATCCTGTTGCTGTAGATAATTTTGATAAGTACTTAGAATATATATTATTCTATGTTCAAAGAAAACTTTAGTTGCAATTCTTTGATTTTCACCAACCAAATAAAGATTTCTAGCTCGTAAGTTGAGACAACACCAAGTTGAATTTCAGATGATCAGTATATTACAGATAATTCTGCGAATTGTTCAGGCTTTTGCAAATTATTATATGTAACTCCATGCCAAGGATCACCAATTGAGTTCAGTGTTTGGATAAGATTGAACTGCCAAAGTTGAATGAGGACTGGGCACATACCTTATTGGTTCACTTTACCAAAAGAAAAGGTGTAGAAAGTCTATCAAAGACTCCTAAAGGGCAAACATCTGGCACTAATTGTTTGCCTGAAGAAATCTATCAGATGACTCAGAATCCATTTATGGAGAAAATTGTCTCACTGTTTAACAAGATTTTGAAGTGTAAGATAATACCAGACTCTTGGAAGATGGCAACCAGACTGTCCAGAAAATGAGGGAGAACAGATAGTTAATTATCATTAGTTAAGTTTCCAGAATGCTGCGTTTGCATGCAGTTTCACCAATGAGAGCAATATCTGCACTACATGCGAATGCCTTCCTACCACTATAGTGATGCAGTGGCTTCTTAATCACTCAGGGGGGTCTATATCAGAAGAGCAAAAGTTCACAAGAATGAACGCTCAAACATCGAAAAAGCACAAACATCAAACTTGATATTGTGGGGGGCTGCACCCCCACCTAAATATATATTCCAACTCCAAGGTCGCACTACAGTGAGGAAAGTGCAAATATTCCTATCTTCATTGTACTGCGACCGCAGAAATAGCATTTCGATGTCCGGCATTTTCGATTGGAAGAGAGTTCATTCTTGTGAACTTTCGCTCTTCTGATGTAGACCCCACTCAGGGATACCATACTGTAAAGACCTGCAGACAACAAATTTCTGTTGACTCATATGCCTTTCTGAATGCCAGAATAAAACAGGCATTGTGTTGCAGTCAGACCGCCCAATAAATAAAAAGAATACTAAATTAATAAACTCCTTTACTCATTCTCAAAAGCAGCTGTGAAATATAATACAGCTTGCAGCCTACATGTATCCTTACATCCCCAAGTATTCTTTGAAAAATCAAGATTAAACCATAAACCAAACAAATGTAAATATCTTATAAACAGCAATATTTCCAACAAAAAGTCTTCTTTACAATAACAGCAAATATATTCCCAGCAATACTGTAATATATTACAATGCAAAAAAGAAGAATTATATTTTTTCTTTATTTTTCATAATTAATTATTCATATATTGGAAAATGTACAGCTTAGACATGCAGGAGTCAACAGCACTTTTGCTTAGAATAGACGAGCTTTCTTATGATGAAATTTCTTTCTTGAGTGCTTATTTACTGAGACATTTATAAAAATATAAAACACTATTTCTGTTTGTATAATTAACTATTATAAATAATTCACAATATCATTTAGCTGTGCAACTTGTAGTGTAAATATCAATGGCAATTTTCTTCTGCATTCCACTCCATCATGCAATAGTTTGTAGTTGTTTTGGAAAGGTATAGCTGTTTTATCATTACTATCAAACACCTAGAATTATCTTAAATAAAGTACATTATACATAGGCAGTGAGAAAATATTTTCAGTCAACCACAGTGACATTTCAGACTGCACTCTTCAGTAATGTGCAGCATGCATACCACTCAGCTATGAAACTGTGAATGTAAATATGAAAATATGAATAAAAAATAATAAACAGCAGTTAATATTTCCTCTTTTAATGTATCATAGTTATCATCATCAACATTGTTAGTGTTTCCTATTTCTTACATATTGCACTTTCATATACTCCCTATTGTCACTCTATAAGTCACTTAAATAAAGAAGTTAGTCCCCATTAATGCCATGACAAAGGATGGAACTATGGGTGTTACAGAGATGTATACAAAAAGTCAGCATACATGTCAGTGAGTTTGTTCACACATTTCTGCCTAGCATAGGCTTTTCTGTCAAAAGTCCATGGCATACCTTGCGTGCCTGCCAGTCCTAACAGGGGTTATGACAGATGTCCAAAAGGCTCTGTACTAGGACCATTCTTATTTAGATAATGGTCAACCACATAACTGGGAAATTTGCTATGGATAACTAAATACAGTAATACCTGCAAAATAGGTTATCTAATTATATCAATAAAAATTACCAGCATTCTGCTAGAAGGTCTACAAAAATGCACACTGGGTACAGTAGTAGTGACCTTACTGAACTCAAATTTAATGTCAGTAAATGTTGTATCATAAGACGTGGCAAAAAGGCCACAGGTTATGATTACATAATAAATGATAAATTTAGAATAATATATCATTAAAGAGCTACAGAACAATAGTAGAGAACAATTTAAATACTGATCAGTTGGTATTACAAAAAATTATATTCCCTAGTCAAGTCTTTTCTAAAGACAGGTTTAGTCACTGCAGGTGGATTGGTGTAACAATTTTTACCTCATTGTTTTGGCTCAGTATCAAATGTAATAATATATTTGAAAGAGTTTTAAAATGTAGTGCTCCTGACTAGGAAATCCATAGGGTTAGAAAGCTTGAAACATGCAGGCAGGCTTTGTGAACTGTCATTATATTCTGATTCTTAAAGGTTACGAGTAAGTGACCTCAGTCCAGCTTGTAAGTCAATTTCAGATCCAGTTTTATTTGAAAATCTACACCTGGAACATATCAAACATAAGACCAACTGGGGAAACATAATACTAAAAGTAAATATCAATAATATAAAAGTGTAATGTATGTATGAGAATCAGAAATCAGTCATTAACTTCCCTCAGAAATGTTCTTGGTATGTATATGGGAAACAGAAATTATCAGCAGGGCATTATGGCAATCAAGCTTCTTGAAGGCCTGTAAACTGCAAGCTTAACGATCAGACATATGATCCTGCAAATCAATGAACCTGTGCAGCCAGCATGTTATTGAGTAACCCTTGCATCACAGTGTTAATACTGGGGATTACTGTCCATTTTGTAAATTTAATGTGGAATGTCTGTGACTAAAAGAACTATCCTACCATCCATTCCATAACTAGCATAAATTAAATCTATGATATATTAGCAAATTAATCTGACAGTAAACCATGTCTATGCTGTCTTGTTTTGAACTTTAGCAAATGATATTGTGGCACAATCTAGTGTTCTCTCATTTTTCTCAAAATGATCTACAACAAATTTGGTATCTCATGGTATTATGGGTGGTGCACTAGCACAGTGGTAAACATTGCTGCATCATAGCTCTTGGTTATCCACTTCAGTTCTTGGCAAGGGTGTAGTCTATTTGTGGTCTTCATGTCCCCCACAACCATTGTGGGTTTTTATGGGATTCTCTAGTTTCCTCCCATATTCTTAAGATATGCCATAGGTAAAGTTACCATCCTCCAAATTACCCATAATTATGTGTACTCAGTGAAAGTGAGCATGTATATGTGCTGTCATAGACTTGCATCCTATTGAAGATTCATTTTTCATTCTTGTACCCACTGATTGCTGGGATAGGATCCTGTCCCATACTATCCTCAAATGGATATAGAGTGTACTGGAGAAAGAATGGAGGAGCAAACGTGCCTTCTTTCCCTATATATCCAAATAGTATAGTTCTTCCATTGCACAAAGCAGTTTAAAAGCAAATTTTACAGCAAGTCCATGCTTTAGGATTTGAATTGAAATCACAGGCTGTGGACTAGAGGTGTGTGTGTGTGTGTGTGTGTGTGTGTGTGTGTGTGTGTGTGTGTGTGTGTGTGTGTGTGTGTGTGTGTGTGTGTGTGTGTGTGTGTGTCATTCTATGCACATGTTTGTGCACATGTGTGCTCAAGAGCAATGCTATTGTTATTATTTGTATTATCATGACACAAAGAAGTGGGTATTTTGACAGGGATTCATTAAGTCCTAATTCCAGGCACAGATTGGTCAAATGGGTTTATATCTCATGGAAGGGCAAATACAGTGGATCTAATCCAGAAATCATAAGTCACTTGTGGTTGTATTACCACAAAAGCCTTCTACTGATTTCCCAGTTTGGGAAGTTTATCAATTAAGAGAATATACAAATATGTACTATATTGCTTGAAAGTATTGCACATGATTCGGCAGAAGGCATAGTTTAGGGGTTCATCTGTAATCTTTTAGAACATGGAGCACTACTTGTCCAGATTGCCCCTATATTATTGACCATATTAGAATTGAGACACGGTATGCACGAACAGTGGCAGACACTATAATATCATTGCCATAGCACAAATGCTACTCACTGCTGCCCTGTTAGCAACTCTTCACAGACAGTTTTACTTCTGTTAGATACGCACATCTTTCTGTTATTGTAAGTTGCATGTCTGTATAATCCTGGTAACATCATAGTGAATGACGTAATAACTAATTACAGTCTTCATGAAATGTTCACATAAACAATCCATGAAGTGCCCAACACAACTGACTTATTCGGCACAGGAAGTTAAGAGAAGTACTGTCCAGCACAATGATGTACTGTCCAGCACAGTGATGTATTGTCCAGCACAGTGATTCACTTCATGAAACAGACAGTGGTGATTGCTCTAAAGCCTCCATTATATGGAATGACCACCGCCCATGTTTCCACCATAAAAACTGCTTACCCTGTCAATGACTAATTGGCTTATGTTTAACACCCTTCTTTGATGCTAGGTCCTTATCATGTAAGCCACTATAAGATCAACAAGGCTAATTTATACAGGATATACTATATATACTATGGTCCTGGACAGGTGCATTGTGCATAGCACAGCCTTCTAGTACATCACCAGAAGTTTTTTCCTGAATTCCAGGCATTACTAATTCTTATAGAAAACATTTACCTAGTAAAGGGATTTTAGTGTCCATACATGTGTGCAGTGTGCTCTCCGATGAAGGCATTTGGATTAATGACAGCCTATAAATGCACAGTGATCAAAAAGTGTAGTGACTTGAAATGACACATTAGACTTATAATTTCCTTGATAACATTATATAAAGTTTTAACAAACTAGGTGAAATCTTCATTAATTGCCATGTGAAATCTATTTCCTGGAACTGCATTCTAAAAGAGATTTTGTGCTCAAATCTGAGCACTTAATAAATACAATGAATAATATGCTAATTAATTCATTAAACTGTGCATATACCATGTAGCCTAGACCTTTCTCTCAAAGTTCCATAACATATCTTTTAAAGTTACTTTTAGAAACTAGGTACATGTTCACATAATTTCCCATTTCTGCTTTTTAGCCCATCTTTCAAATTGAATAACTTACCAGCACTTTGGCTGGAAGATGCATGAATCCATTTGTTTTTGAGTATATTGTAAGCATAATGTTGCTTTCTTTTTCCATGTCCATACATTCTTCAAGATATCTATCAATCTATCTATCTATCTATCTATCTATCTATCTATCTATCTATCTATCTATCTATCTATCTATCTATCCATCTATCTATCTATCTATCTATCTATCTATCTATCTATCTATCTATCTATCTATCTATCCTTTCTTTCTTCCATTCATACCTCCTTCATTACCCTTCATCCTTTCTTTCTTACTCTCTCTTTTTCTCTTTCTGGCAGGTCACCTCAGACCCTACGATCCTATTAATTTACAGCCATGGTCAGCATTTTCCACTCTGTCTGAAATGCTGCAATGTTTACAAAGGGCACCCTAATGTCTGCTGCACAGATGGAATCATATCAGATTTGTTGGATGCAGATCATTATATAGGATCCTGGCTATGGGGCATAAAGCCCACCTGACCATTACTCAGACAAACTGTGTTCAGATGGTGTCCCTGGCACTAGACGTGTCACATGTGGGGCTGGGGTGAGTGGCAGAATTCGCTTGCCCATTCTAGGGGAGAGAGTGGTGGTAGTTTCTAGCCTGGCTATGCTACAGTGCAAGTGAGACATGCACACAAAGTCATGGACCTGGAGGATGTAGGCTGTTAGTATCTGAAACCAATGAGAGTAGCCCTTGGTGGGCATGTATGTGGGAGCCCCTCACACATCATGAGAAGGTCACTGGATTCCCTGTGATGATGCAGTGCCTATGTCACCAGCAAAGGAGAGAGGTTAGGATTTATATTGTCTGTCCTCAAATGATGCATGACTGTGACTGAAAGAAATGCATTTCTACTATCTAGAAGGACAAGCCTTATTTTATGGTCCTGGTTTAAGGGATAAACAAAACTCACTCTGCAGGTATTACACAGTGATGTTGCTCATTGCTAGATTAGATGGATAATTCTCCTTCAGTTCCAGTGCAGGTGGTAAGGCAGAATCATCAGGCCATGACAGGGTGGGTGACCACCTCTGTGCTAGCAGATGAGGGATATAAGCAGATGATCCAAACCTGTATGACAACACCCTCTGGACAGCTATTGCCCAGAGCCGGTATAGAATTCCCAGGTAGGGACATGATTGGGCATCTCTAACTGGGAGGAAGGCTGGATGATTAGCAGGCACAGGGGCAAAAATCACCAACAGAAAAAAGATCATTACAAAGGATACTCAGCATGTCTTCACACTGTGCTAATCCAGATATAGCAGACTCATTTTAAAATGAATACAGTGGTAAGAGTAGTACATCAATGCCTGCATCGATTGCTGTGAAGCAGTCTTGATATATTTATATGTCTTTATTGAGAGACAGTAAATGTTTTTGATTTTCCTTTTCAGTTTGTATACATGAATGCAACAGAAACAGCTGTAAAACAAATTACAGAGGTACGACACAAACAAATAAATGAAGAGCAGCTTAAAGTGTGCCTTGGGGCTTAGAACATTCACGGCAGCATTCCTCATGTGCTGCTTTCACAAGCAAGAATAATGACTTAAATTATAAATAAACAAATTGTAATGTATGAGTGTGTGGAATCTATAGCCTGGGATGGGTAAGTAGCACAACAATTATTAAAATTACTACTCCCCATTCTGTATCAGCATTATTTATTTTATTTTTTGGCTGGAAGTGTCTTCTACACGGAACGCGTGTCCACATTTGTCCATCCAGACTCATGCCAGGTTAGACACTTTCCTCCCACATATTAAAGAAAATTGTTAAATGAAAGTACATTCCTTCAAACTGGCTATAGGCATATTTGATGTGTGTGTGTGTGTGTGTGTGTGTGTGTGTGTGTGTGTGTGTGTGTGTGTGTGTGTGTGTGTGTGTGTGTGTGTGTGTGTGTGTACATCCTGAAATAGACTGCCATCCTGTTCAGGGCTGTTTTCTTTGTGTTGTACCCAGAAAGTTTCAAGATACCGCTGACTCTGCAATGGATAAAATGGCTATCAGATAATGAACAAATGAATGCAAACAGGATACATTTTTTACTTTCAGATTATGAATCCTGTAGTTGGGAGTTTTAGTTTACAGAAAGGTGAAATATACACACACACACACACACACACACACACACACACACACACACACACACAAAGCTGTTAATAGCTTGAAATATGAAGAGTCATACAGGAGAAGAATTTAGTGTCAGTGTTGAACCTTTGTAACTCATTTTTAAATTTACCTAAGGGTAATGTACGGTGAACAAATTACATGGTATGAATATCTTTTCCCTTTCAGATACCCAGCATTTGATTCTTTTCTTGGATGTGGATTGTAGAATGGATTTCTATGATTTCTTAGAGGGAATAGTGTGTTTCCTAATGACTTTGTTTGGAGTGGTGGGAAATATTATTACAATTTCATCATATGTTCAGATTGCACTTCAAGATGGAAGACTTACCACTGTTGAAGAATTACTGTCAATCCTAGCTGCAGCAAATATGGTTGCTTTGCTGTCACGTGGAATACCTGATTCTATGTTTGCATTAGGATGGGAAGGCACACTTACAGATATGCTATGCAAGGTTATTTCCTACATCCATATGTCATCCAGAGGACTAGTTATACGTTTAACATGCCTTGTTAGCTGTTTTCAGTACATAACATTAAGAACTACCTCCTCCAAATGGTCATTTTTAAAAACAAAACTGCAAGCATATATTTTGCCTGTCATTGTATGCCTTTGTCTAATAAGTTTGGCTTCTAGCCTAGATATACTGTTGTTTTCTGTTTCAGATTCTAATTTTACAAGCTTAGAAAATGCTTACCGTATAGGACACTGTGTCAATGCATTACCAAGTAAGTTAATATTTGATGCTGTTGGGTACTTTTTTTTCAGTAATGATCTTGCTGTTGTGATACTTATGATTTTATCCAGTGTACGAATCCTGCTGATGCTATACAGACACAAGAAGAATGTCAGCAGTATCCGAAGCTCAGATCGGAACCTGAAAACTAGTGCTGAGAGCCAGGCTGCAAAATCGGTTGTAACCGTAGTTATTCTGTATGTATGTTTTTTTGGAATTGGAACCATAATATGGTTTCATCAGACTATCACTAACTTAAGCATTGGTTTTGTTTCCTATGTACCAGATATACTATCTCTATGCTATGCTGGTATTTTTCCTTTTGTTATAATTCTATTAAATAAAAAACTTCAAAATAAGCTGAAATGTTTTGCAAGAGACCAGCTTCAGCTGCAAGAGTGCTCATGATAGTCTTTGCTGTTGTAAATATCTACAGAACTTCATGCTAATTCAGAGTTGTTGTAATGACTGAATGATTCCTAAATGATGTTTCTTTATTATTGCATATTCAGCTGTATTGCTTTTCTAGCTGTTTTCTGTTTGTTGGTATAACTGCATTTCAGTCAGTTCATGTTATCAACCAAAAAAAGATGGCATATATGATTGAAACTCAAGTGATTGCACATTTTGCAAGATGTTGTCTGGAAAACTTGGACCACAAGCAATATTCAGCCAAACTATTAGAAATTCAGAGAACTTAGAAACAGAATCAAGTGCCATACTAAACTAGACAAAATATATTGCACTAATCACTGAGATAAAAATTATCAGAAACCCAAATCATCCTGGTTTTCCATACAGTTTCTAAATCCTGGCCATTCAAAACAGCCTTCACCTATAGTCAAATCTAAAAAGTTAGCTGACATTGCTAATGAATTCATCTCCAAATTCACTAGATCTGATTTTTTTTTCACTCAACAGCTATGCATACAACAATGCCAAGGACACATCGTAAAACTCTAATAACTCCCTGTGTTCAGTCTCTCCAGCCAGTCCCCACTACTATAATCAAAAACCTACCACTTAAACTAAAACCAGCCTCCAAAACACCTGATAACCTACCTGGTAATTGTCCAAAAATGGCAGCAGAGGCCATAGCTTACCCTGTCTGAGTTCTAATAAACTGGTATATCAATGAATCTTATGTACATTTACTATGAAAAAATGTTACATCCTCCCCATCCAGAAAGGTGGTCATTCTGCAGAACTCATCAACTATAGATCCTTTGTCCTTCTCTTTCCCTATCAAAAATACATGAGAAGTGCCAGTTCCTATACTATATCAGAGAAAATGCACTCCTCTCTTCTTCACAGTATGGTTTTCATATGCACCTCAGTACCTCCACTGCTCTCCTGAATGTGACTAATACTGTTAACACAGAGAAATTATGCTCTTTTTCTTGATCAATCCAAAGCTTTTAATACCCCAAACTCTTACAAAAACTCTCCAGTCTAGACATTGACAATTTATTTCTATTCTGGTTTTCTAGTTACCTATCTAACAGACTCCAGGCAGTAAAATGAATCACTGACATCTCATCCTTTCTTCCTGTTGTAGTTGGGGGTCCCACATGGATCTATACTGGGGCATAACCTGTTCAGTATCTTTGCTAATGACCTTTATCTGGTCAATAAGAATGTTACCTTAGTACAGTATGCCAAAACAAAATGTATATTGGCTCTCTGAGGAACAGCTGTATAAAATAGAAATCCAAAAAAAAGCTGCTGTTCCTCCACAGAGAGAGACTCTTATAATTCAAGAATGAGTATCAACACTTAATATTTTAATACAAGTAAAATCCAGCACAAGTAAACAAATAAAACAATAAAATCACATTATAGCAGCAAAAAGTCTTTTTGCTGCCATACTGTGATTTTATTGTTTTATATGTTTACTTGTGCTGGGTTTTATTTGTATTAAAATATTAAGTGTTGATACTCATTCTAGAATTATAAGAGTCTCTCTCTCTATGGAGGAACATCAGTTTGTTTTTTCTTGGTGCAGTGTGCAGGTGATTCTACCATCATCTGCTAAGCAAACAAGGTTGATTCCTTACAAAAACTCACCCAGGGATCCTTCACTTCTATAGCAAACTGGACGGCTGCCTCTCTGCAGGCATTAATACTGTTATTCTTATGTCAGGACATCTGCTTTGACTTACCTATGTCTAACACTCCTTTACCCTAACAAAATAAAACTAATTATTTTCACCCCCAAATACCTTGTATTAAAGAAAAGCATCATTCACTATTACCTCTTCCAATAATACCAAAATAGAACTTGTCACACAAACCAAACTTCTAGGAATTTACAAAGACCAAAAATTTGACTTCCACATTCACCTGGCAATGTAAACCTTGGCTCAAGATGATTGTCACTGTTGAAGTGACACCCTGACCCCAACTGCAAAATGGGAAAAGGGGTTTGAGGATGGATGGATGGATGGATAGATTCACCATACAGTAAAAAAAAAAAAATGAAAAAACAACCACTCTGTATAGGATATAACCCTACTTATCTAACACTGCAACATATATCACCACTACCCTCCTACTACCTAGTTTCCTCTACTCAGCACTAGTACTAACTAACATCCGACTTCTTCTTCTTTCAGCTTTTTCCCGGTTAGGGTCGCCACAGGAGATCACCTGTCCGCTCATGATTGGCAGTGGAGTTTTACGATGTCGAGTTGCCAGCCAGGCACCCAACCTTCCACAGAAGGCACACACATGGACACACTCATGTCTAGGGCCATTTTAGAGTGTCCAATCCACCTAACTAACATCCAACTAACTCAACTAAATAAACTCATGCAGTGCCACAACAAGGTAACAAAATTTGAAGCCAACCTCCCCCATGTATCACATTACTGTTTGGCCTTCAGACACATCCAATGGCTTGAACTACTTTACCAATTCAAATATTCCCAACTCCATATTACCCACAATCTAATAAACAAACCAAATGACTGTCCATCTCCAGCCAACCTTGTACAAAAATACAACCCACCAAGAATCTTGATCCCTTTTGACAAAGACCTCCTACATATATCTAAACCTAATAACTCTGCAGGCTGTTCTTTCTACTCTCGTCAGGTGTCAAAAACCTGGAACACCAACACCCTTACAGTAAGACAGGACTGCTTGCTAAAGTCATTTAAACTATAGCTAAAGTCTCTCTTACTGAACTCTGCTCTCTCACCACTATACCTTGTAAGACATATTGCGTTCTTTTAAAAATAGCAACAATATAGCGGTCTGTATCTTTTCAGATTTGAAATGCAACTCTCCCTCTCTTGAAAAATATTGTGAAGACTATTGTATATTATTGCCTTTCATGCTAGTGTTGCTCTGACTATTACTGTTGTTTGTACATTGGAGCCTTTCAGCCAGGCCCTCCACTGAAAATGGGTCCTGTGCCCAGTCAAACTTCCTCAGTAAATAAACGCAATAAATAAATGCATGCATAAATACATACATACATACATACATACATACATAAATATAGGATTATTTTTATTTGACATTTCACAAAAGCCTTAAAAAGCATGTTGTACTGATCTATGTAGAAATGATGTGTAAAGTCATCAACTCACTCATTAAAAAATTCATAAGTGGTTTAAATATCATATATTTGGATTAACTGTATAAAAAGCAGTGTCAGTTTTATTTATACTTTGTTCAGTGTACATAAAATCTGCATATGTCAAACTACCCAAAAAGGATAATCACTTCTGGGTTTAAACACAGACAGTTTTACTATATACATAATCATTGTTTTTTCATTATATTTAAATACATAATCATTGTTTTTTCATTATATTTAAAAGTGAACAGAACTGGGACATTCCTGACATTTTGTTTATTTATTATTCCTTTTTTGCACATGTAGCAAAAAATGGGCATCAGTACTGCTATCCTTATTGTCAGGACATCTGCTTTGACTTACTTATTTCTAACACTGCTTTGTCAGGGCTTCTGTTTTCACTTATTTATGTATAACACTGCTATAGAAAGTACCAATTATATATATATTTTTATTATTATGTGTACTATGTGCTTAGTAAAGATGTCTGCATTATTAAACAACAACTTGTAGTGGTTGTCAATAATCTCTTCTCTTCTACTATAAATCAAATGCATGCTCACTTACTCCAGATATTTTTATTAAAGGAGAATTTCAACCACAAACTAAAAAATATGTTTATTTAATCATGGTTTGGTGTTTCCTACATTTTAACACCACTCTGGGACTATTTACAGGTTTTTAAATATTTTTATACATAATTTTTGAGTCTGACCACATGGGGTCTGGCATCTTGAAGTAATTCTGATTGTTTAGTCTGCCTCTAGGTATCCCACAACATAGTACTCATCTGTAAAAAATTACATCACACAAGCCTCTTTTCTCCTAAAGCTCCTGTCACTGCATTGATTTTACATGCACACACTATTGTCTTTCAGTCAGTTAGTTTTAAGTAAACATTTATGCTGTTCAATGACTACTTAAAACACAAACAGTGCAAATGCCATAGAACAGACTGTCAAAGTGGTTTTTACTGCTGTTTCTTTTTAGAATAGCTAAACTGTAGTCTTTTATGAAGCATGAATTGCACTACTTTGACTAATCTCCCATCCCCTTCACACCTAACTTCCCTAGCTATCAAAGTGCTAAAGGCAATTTGAGCTGTTACCTGCTGTGATTGACAACTCACAGCAGGAGACTTGACTCATGTACTGCTTCCTTGTTCTAGCCTTTACTTTCTGTATTGGTAAGGGAAGGACCAGGGAGCTATGACATCACAGCATGGGTGGATTTTTAGGATGGTCACGATGATATCATTTTAGGGAGGGAAGCGGCAAGAAAACTACCTGTATTCAGTGGCCCTGATGACATCAGTGAATTGTAGACTGCAGTAAGCTTTTCCAGGGTGGGATAAAAGTTTTTTGAAAGTGAAACCACCACAGTACAGTAAGGTAGTGTTCTAGTGGAGAGAAACAGTCGATTTAAAATATTTTACATGTGTTGTTGTTTATCATAGCAGGGACAGTAAATAGGGAGAAAAAGGCCAGAGAAGTTGATCATTTAATAATAGAATCCCGTTGCTGTCCTTTAAGATGTGATATAACTGTAGAAATGCCACCAGGCAAATATATGTAATATGCACACAGGAAGCAAACTGAGCCACTTTTTGTATAACGTATTTCAGAAGATATTCATTATCAGTCTCTCTTTTATATCAATCTGCTTATGCCTTATAGGTTTACCTGTTCAGTCTCCATCAATCTCATCTCTATATCATATATACTAATCAGAATATATAGTAAATCTATAGGCTCACACAATTAGCATGCCCTACCTGCATGGAGCAATACAGCACTCGGGTTTTAGTGATTTTATTTATTTATTTTTTATTTTTAAACTCTAGCAAATTGCTTGCTACAATGTAGCAAACAGTTGCTACAGATTACATCACACACAGAATGCTACAGTGTTCAGGTTTGACCACAAATGCCCTACCAACTTTTAGAGATTAGGATTAGAAATCATGAACAGTTGATCACGCACCTCCCATCACTTTGCACCCAGGGCAGTTGCCCCTCTCGCCCCACCAGGGGTTATGCTACTGAGTATGGTAATCACCTATGAACTTATGCACATCTGCATAATATCTACTTTCACAATTCTTCATCTGTCTCTTCTTCAGATAGGCCTGCTTTACATCCACACTGCATCCCCTGGTACAAAATGAAATATTTTCATGCCTTATTCTCTTTTCTGTATAAATTTTACTCGTCAAGTTGAACTTACTCTGGTTATGCCTTGCTTGCAATGCTTAAACATGAACTTAAATTGAAACTCATAATAAAAATGTCTTTATCATGGTTATCAGTAATGAGCACATAAATATTTATTGTGAGAAGGAAAGTTTGTATATGGTCAGCTGGTCAACAACTACTAATGAAATATTCAGTCTAAAGCTTAAGCCCTGTATTTAAATGATGACAATGATGCTTTCTTTTTTTTTCTTTTTCTTTTTTTTTTAAACAGTTCTTCCAGTCTATCTGCAGAACACAAAAGCAGTGCAGAGTAAAGCAGATCATAGTGTATTATATACTTTATCATCATTTAAAAAGAAACTATAATCAAATTGCATTGCAGCATATCACACAATGTATAGGGTTGGCAATGCAATCATTTAATTGTCTCTAAAATCCCAATAGTTAACAAATAAATGTCAGTGTTAGAGACTGAAAACTCTAGGAAGTGGACAAGTACTAGTAATGTAAGTCATAGATTTGCTTGAGAATGCTCATTCTTTGCGCTTACTCCACTGTGTTAAAAACAATATAACTGTAATATTTTATTTACTTATCAAGATTATTTAATATGCACTTCTGTATAACACAAATGGAATTTATATGACATTGCAATAAATTATTTGATTATTTTATGATTAAAGCACCATGAATGCACTAAGGAATGCAGTAATATCACAATAAAAACACCATGCCACATAAACAGTAAATCCTATCTAAAAGTGAAACTTATGATCTATTGCTCACTAATTTTGTTGAATAGCTAACATTAAGTGTAACAGTATTAAACTTTTAAAAAAATGAATAACATTTTTATTTAATTAAATATATCATACATTTTAATCTGTGTGTGTTTATTACATAAATTGCAACTTCACGCAGAGATTTACACTCTTGTTTATTTTTTTATAATCGTAATTTATGAAGCACATTAGGAACTGATTATGAGCTATTCAGTGCTTAAATGAGATTATAATAGTCTAGTAGTATAATTTCAACAACCACCAGGATACTAGTCATACCACAGAACGGCTCACATGTTAGTTTAAATGGTTATAAAACTCGCTTGCATTTTTTGGCTAACATGAATGATAAGAATGGAGACTGACAAGTGCATAAATACATGATATTTAAAGCAATTGGGCCATACAAAACACATCAGGTTCCTTTAAGAATAAGGAACATTTGAAACCTTTTAAGGTAAGTATACGATTGATGCATTGCTGCAGGTATTATCAATAGTAAATAATTGAAAAATACATGAAGTGGTGCTGATCCCTATAGTACCCAGTGGTAACTGTCCATTTTTTTCAATGGCTAGAACTTGCAGTTACTGTTTGTGCCATGTAGTCAAGTCAATATTTATCTCAAACTGCTGTTCATAGGTTCATAGGTAGGTACTAAGCTATTGGCCCTAAGGCCTATATAAGCCTAGCCAAAAAATGTACCCTGGCTTTCACCACCCAAGAAAATTATTTTCCTGTGCCCCTGTCGAGCAGAGTCACAGAAGTGATCCCTGGGGTGAATTTCCTATTTCCCATCCAATCATCAAGATTTTTCTTGAAGAGTGCTAATGAGGAGCTTTGTTTGATATAGATAGGTAGTTTGTTCTAGAGTATGGGAAGTCTCTGGGACAGGAATCTATCCCTCCAGCATGTTTTGTTTATTGTGGTGACAAGGTTTAGGTCCCTAGAGCATGTAGCTTGGATGGATTGGGATTTCTTTAAGTGGAGCATGTCCAACAGCTCTGGGTTGGACATAGCTTTGTATGTTAGGCAGAGATCGCCCCTGAGTAGGCGATATGTGATGGAGGAAAGCTGTAGTTTTTTGAGACGGTCTGCGTAGGGCATCTGTTTGTGGCCAGTATTCCTCTTTGTGAGGTATTTTTGTGGTCTTTCCAGTTGTTGTAGATGTCTTGTGAGGTACATACCAAAAGGGGCATTGTATTCTATAAAGGGTCTAATGAGTGATGAGTAGAGGGGAACAATGACCTCTTTTTTTCTGGATGAGAATCCTTTTGTGATGAGATGAGCCACATAGAAGGATTTCCTGACCACTGTGGCGATGTGATTATCAAAGGAGAGACTACTGTCCACCTGTGTCCCAAGGTCTCTTATCACATTTTCAGCATTAAGTAGACTACCAGCTATGTGGTAGTTCATGGGTACAGAGGTTTTTACCAAAGAGGATGACAATGCACTTTTTGGCATTGAGCTTGAGGCCATGGCTTTGACACCAGGCATCTGTCTCAGTGAGGCCCTTTTGTAGGATGTCCACATCGTTAAGGAGTTTTGATTATGGCTCCTAGTTTGCAGCCATCTGCAAACGTTGTTAGCCAAAGACCTTCTGTGTTAGCCTGCACTTCAGAAAAGTAGATACCAAACAAGAGAGGACCCAGGACAGAACCCTGTGGTACTCCACCTGTCACTGGTCTGATAAATACATGATATTTAAAGCAATTGAGCCATACAAAACACATCAGGTTCCTTTAAAAATAGGTTCAGTCAGTTCAATATAGTTCTGCCAACTATACTGTTGCTATATGGAATGCCTTTTACCTTTTTCTGCAATATTGTACAAAATGTTTTGCTACAGTTAAGAAGAGCTTTTTGACTACAACTATTTCATCTGCTTTCCTAGTTATCCAGAAACAAAATATTAGTAATTGTAACTGGGAGGACATTCTTCTTATAACCTGTTCTTAGTCTTTGTGACCTGTATTCTACAGGGTTTTGCATATTCCAGAAAACTTTCCTGCAGCATTGATTCCAAAGGTATCCCTACCAGTGTGGTCAGAGTCAAATGCAGCTGATTCCTAGTGTTCTCTTGTTTACACTCTGTGAATTAGGGGACACATCTGACCATTAACATTTTCCATACCTTCCCAGCCTCTCATGATTTTTATTAGAATGGTAGCTGATGCTTCCAGATATATTCTCAAGTCTCTGAAACTTATAAAGGGATCTCAAGTTCTGTTTTCTTGCCCACTTCTACATTCTGGAGTATCACAGCCCTTTATTTTATGAAATAACTTGAATGAATGCCCTTATCTTGATAATACAACTAACAGAATTTGGTAGTGGAGTTTACCATCTCCAAACACAATAACTGTAGATATGCTTTTATACATCTTTGTTACACTTTAAACAGATTTCATAAAACAGAAAGTTGTCATTCTTTGGACCCCTAACATAAGCCTGTATTTCATTTTATTTCAAGCTAGCACCGTTTATTTTATCTGACAATAAACCATAGCAGTTTAAGTCTATAAATTACTAGTAATCTAGAGAATAACATGGGCAAATTGAACCTTCTCATTAATTCTTTTGTTCTCTAGTCACATGCATTCTGAGTCAGAGCAAATCTGTTAAGCTGCTCAAATTGTCTATATTACTCTTGAAAATAAATGGTATTTGTATATTTAAATATTGTTGTTTCAGTGAAAACCCATTTCTTCATGAACACATAACCTCTCATGAGGCATTGTGACTTCACAGCTTGTTTTAATGCAATGTTAAAGTGTTGTACAGGGCAGAGGGCCTAATAGGATTGTGCTTGCCCCATTCTTTCCAGCCAGGTAAATCCTTTCCCAAAAAAATAGTTTAACATTTTTTTATTTGTTTAAATTATTATTGTTCTGCAGCTACAGTGGCTACCTGTTCCATCCCTTTGCCACTATATTCTGAAAATAAAATTACTTCTAACAGATATATTATGTCTGTCAGTTATGTAGATTTTGTTATTATTTCTTGTATCAGTAGTATGATTTGCCAAAGTCATTCCTAATATGCATCGAAATATTTCAGCTTTAAATATTTTATATGCCCAAATCAAATCACCTCTTATAAATCTGTAGCAGACAGAACACAGTTTCAATATAGCTAATCTTCTGTTGTGCAAAACATCTTTTAAAGCGTATTTCATATGACTGTAATGTTTATGCACCCTCTCTCACCAATCAATATCTTTTGCTGTTAACATTCAAAAGCTACTCCCAATCTTTTTATTGGGCAGATCATACACTTAAAAAGTAGTAGTAAGACCTTGTCATTCCTTGATAGTATTGTCCTTTCACAAGTTCTGATCATAACATAGCAATTTAAAGGTTAACAGCCTTGTTATTAAATTTCCAAGATCCCTGTACTCAGATGTCTCCTTCAAGATATTTGATTGAATCGCATAATGTTAACACTTGTTTTCTTTTGCCAAAATGCATCACTACACTTTTTAACATTATAATTTATTTATTTATTAAGTGTCTTATACAGTTTCTCCAGATATTGTTGAAAATCGTAATGGTGATTTAAACCTGCCACCATTTTCTGTCTTCACGTAATCTTCAAACTTCTGCATTAAGACTGTGTTAGCTATTGGCATTGTTGACTGTTCATTCATCTTCATTCAGCTCTCACTTATTCTTCTTCAGCTGATGTGCCCAGTGATTGTCTATGTTCTAAATCCTTTATTCCTTATATATTATTTCACATTTGAATCATTATACTGTATGCAGTTATAACAATGGACATTAAATCTACTTACCAAGCTCGCTGATTAAATTCTTGCACATTGTCTACCTATGACTGAGTATAGTGATGTTACATAAAAGCCTTAATTTTGCTTCTCTGCATATCTGCTTTTAGTTTTACTGCTGTGTCATAGATTGTTGCTCTTTGCTGCTTTTTGTGTATTCCTCTATTCCCAGACTGATCCTGAAAGCAGTCTAGGTGGAGCAGTGAACCATATAGGTTAAATTAACATAAAATAAAAATTAAATTAAAATAATAAAATGGTTAGTAGCTAGATCAAGCTACAGATTAGTGTGACTACTGAAGAATTTAACATTTTTAAGTTCACCACATCTTCTCTCCAATAAAAGATAATCTAGCACATTTTTGATTCATTCCCACAGAGAAGTAATTCTTTTTTTTACTGACACATGCCAGTAATGAAACCTATCCATTCTGCATGTTAATAAATACTTACTTCAGTTTTCATTCCAAATGCCTTGCTTACAGAGCATCAACTAAGGCAATGTACATTGTGTAACAGCGAACACTGATGTGCTCCTTTGTAGTACATCTTCAACCTTTTCCCTATTCCACTATTCGCCTATTCCGCTATTCATTTATTCTGCTATGCCCCCATTCATCTATTCCTTACATTGGTATAGAGAAGCATGAGGATTGCAGTTTGCATTTTACTAAGGTCTTACTTAAAAAAAAATTAACTTTTTTTTTCTTTCTTTTAGTAGAGCCATTTCATCACAGCAATCCAGCATCATACAGTAAAGATAATTCACATTGTTCTCAGTACTTCTGTCACTCACACTGAAACCTCATGACCAAAAAATGTCCCAGCAGTGAATCACATATGATTTGACTACTCCTTGTCATTGTGTATTGCCTAAATACCTGCAGGAAAGATAACTGACTATACTAAATAGCAAGCTGATGAATAGAACAGAAATAAAAAAATCCCAAACTGTTTCACTTTGTAACAGTAGAATATCATATTCCTATAAATGTTTTATGCACACAGTTTTTCAAATCTTCTGAATGTTTTACGCACACAGATTAATAATGCTAAACTAATTTATCTGAATTTTGTTTAACTTGTTTTTGACACAATTCTTGAATGGTGTTTAATTATACAAATTTTCTGAACTCATACAGACTTTATGCCTTTCAACATTTTACAGAAGGGAAATAGGAATTTTTAAAACTGATATTGGGCACACCCGAATAGCAACAAGAAATGGTAGATAGGAAATTGTTTCATCTCAGAATGCCATTCTGGGTGCAGCCACAAATATTAAAACTTGTGTACAGGTTTAACGTAAGCTAGACAAAACGATTCATGGCTATTTTAATAGATTTGACCATGCTAGGACTGTACCTTTAGATACTATAGCTGCTTCTCCCAAGGTTTTCAGCAAACCAGTGGAAATCATGAAACAGATGAAGTGTCGTAGGTTATTTGCAAGGTAACATACTTATAGAGGAAAACTGTTGCATTTACCTCTGTTTCATTTGAGCTTGATTTTCAAATAAAAGACATTTCAGGCACAGGTTAGAGGACAAAAACAAGAAATAGGAAAACAGTCTTGAAAAGAATACATCACTTTGCACTCATCAAATGGGTGTTCACTGGATTTCATGAACAATGCTTGGAGGATGGCCATGAGCAAGATGTGAGTGATTCGAAAACCCTAACAGCACAGCCTTGGAATGGGCAAAACTGTGCAATATGCAACAAGTTGTAATGACTGCATGATAAGATGTAAATGAGCAAACTTATGAAAATAATCTACTTGGGTTATGCAATGAAGGAGGCCAAAATGGTGGACTGACACAACAATGCATAAAATGCCACTGCTGAATGTTGAGGCAGACCCATTTTGAACACCAAGATTTATGGTGTACATGATGTGAGCCTTGTTAGGAACAATGACAGCATGTCCTGGGAGCCACCTCTGGAGCCACTGCTGACAATGTTGTGCTTTACAACTGTCCAGTCAATGAAGGAGGTACAGATGGCACCTAGCATTCAACAACCTGAGAAACCAACAGATTGTGACCATTTCCAAGTGGACAGGGGTCCTGCAAAGAAATAACAAAAACTGCATCACTCACATTTGGAATCAAGAGGGATGAATGGTTTACCCATTTCTTTGAACACAAGGTATGTACAGCATTAACCTTCTTAGCTGCAAGGACCTTTTAATGATTTACAGGGAGCGCATTAGTAATATCACAAGCATCAGCTTTGTGACTCCTATACCAGCTCTTCATCATAATGCTATACCATGTGAAGGAGCATATCTGGCATTACCAAGACAGCAAAGGAGAGAACCAACACCATGTGGGTCTTTTATGACATAAATCATTTCCTTTAGGTCCTGGGGGCCACATTTACAGCCTTTTGCTAATGTCCTGGGCATTATTTATAGTGTGTCAGTGCACTACCCTGCCTGTGCACATGAATTGCACATTTGGCACAAATCTGACCTAAGCCAATGATGCTTGTGAAGTGATTTCCCACAGGGTTGGCTGGTTGGTAGGTGAACACACACACACATGCAAGATAGATGGCAGTGTACACATAAGTACCATATATGCAAGGAACAGGCTGCATATAATATATTGTTTGCTTTTTTTGCAAATGATACAAAAACGTACCCAGGAACCAAGCTTGATGAGCTCAGTAGACAACCCCAAGATCATGTAAGAAATAGCCTATAACACAGCACGTGAAGAAACATAAAACAATATATATATATATATATATATATATATATATATAAAGAGAGAGAGAGAGAAAGAAATGACATATGCCTTGTTGTTGAAAAGCTGAGTAAAACTAATAAATATAGCAAGGCACAATGCAAGTTGGTTAAATGGTCTTTCTCTGCGTTGGGCATGGTTCAGTGTTCAGAATACTGGAATATCTTTACTCTTTTCCTGGTTGAAAAAGGTGTTTTTGTTAACATATCTAATTATATCACTTTGTTGCTTTTGAACTTTGTATCTACAATTCATTTACATTTTTGAGTTATTTATCATTATTTATCTATGAATGTGTTACTTCTCAACTGCTGTCAAAGGTTATGCATGTTCTATTCTTGCATCTTTTAAGAAATATTAATTATTATTCATATAAAATGTACACACACACACACACACACACACACACACACACATATATATTTATATATATATATATATATATATATATATATATATATATATATATAAATATATAGTCATAAATTTCAAGGTGTTTTTGTTAACATATCTAATTATATCACTTTGTTGCTTTTGAACTTTGTATCTACAATTCATTTACATTTTTGAGTTATTTATCATTATTTATCTATGAATGTGTTACTTCTCAACTGCTGTCAAAGGTTATGCATGTTCTATTCTTGCATCTTTTAAGAAATATTAATTATTATTCATATAAAATGTACACACACACACACACACACACACACACACACACACACATACACACACACACACACACACACACACACACACACATATATATACATATATATATATATATATATATATATATATATATATATATAAATATATAGTCATAAATTTCATAGTTTATATCATAGTTATATCTCGACAACCGAGTAGCACATACAAAACTGCTTAGCCTCTTATGAAAGTTCTCAACTGGATGAACAAAATGCAGCTCACAGTCTGTCTGCATTTTGAGTGGCTGCTAACATATAGTAAGTTGTTTTCAAAATGTTACAAACTTAATAGTCACTGTGATTACTGTAACTTATAAAATCCATTTTAAAATCTAGAACCCAAAGAATACCACCAGCATAAAAACAATTTGTACTGAAAAGTTTGCCATTTATACTTCTTTAGTAACCCTTATGGTTTCAGAAATATGAACATTTGTTTGAAATGTGAGGACATAATTGCAGTTTACAGTGCAAACTACCAGAGCTCCACTGGAGGGAATGTGTTAAGGAGGAAAGTATGTGTTATGGATGCAGTGCATATACAAAATGCTACTACTGAAATGCTGACAAAATGGCACAGAGATTCATTTGCCCCTTTGAAGACTGAATAGCTAAAATAGTAAGATGTTTTAACTCTGTGAGAGGTGCTGCACATATTACAGGTAAAGACTGGTAAGAAGGAAGATGAACATCATGATCTGTTGTTTGTTCTCATATGTGTAGTACTAGGGATAATATCCACTGTCAATGCATATGTTAGCCTCTCAAACATACCTCTAAACCTGGAAACATCAAAAATCTGGACAAGGCCTATAAAAAATAGGTGCAAATCTGTATGCTGATTAACATATAATTTGCATACGTAATTACACAAGCCCCACCCACTCCAATGGAATTGTGGGATACCGACTTTCAAACACAAACTAAAGGACAACCAAAACATGGAACCAGAGTCCCTCTGCAGCCATTCCAATGTCCAATTACCTGGCTATTTTGCCCCAATTACTATAAATGCTAATGTGTGTGCATACTGCTTTACTTCTACAATAATTATTTGGATTTTATTTTTACATTTTGCAGCACAAACACTAACAGACATCTGCTAAACAAAGCAATACTGTCTCACAATGAAAATAGACTTGATTGCTCATACTTTCACAGGCGCTGACCCTGAACCTAAAATGCAAGACCTACTCAGCAGGGACACATTTTTTTCCATATGGATGGTTTACTCTACAGCAGGCATGATGACTCCTTCTCCTCTGACAGGCAGAATAATAGGTAGCCCTTCCTGACAGAAAGTACTCTATAAATATAATCCCTTCCTTCCATCAAGCTTACCTTCCAGAGTAAGCATGTACCTCTGTCTGACCTTTCCTGGCACAATGCAGTGACATCCTTTCTTTTACCAAACATTTTATGCCACATAGCTCATACTACTTGCTGTTAGACATGTCTTCATTAACTTTCTCCATGCATCTGTTGTCAATTTCTAATGCACCTACTGTCACTGGACCAGCATATCAGCTCTCACAGGAATCCTCTGTTTTCCAGTTGAATTCAGACAACAACCGAGGAGGTATTTCCTTCTTTATATACACAAGCCAGAATCCCCAAAAGAAAGTGGACATGAAAAGGCACCTTTTTCACATTTTAATTCTCATTTTCTGACATGACAGTGCAGCATAATGGCACACACATTATGAAGGAAACAAATTTAGTTATCACCTCCTCCTCAATGCTGACCATTTGTGCAAAAGACAATGTAAAGGAACATCACTGAACAACTCCAGAGCAAAGAATGGAAGAGCACTTTGTGTGCTACAAGAATAGCTTTTTATGACTTTCTCAATTTTTTCCAGTTCTACTTTCACCATAGACCCTGCTTAAGATTCTAAGGTAGAATAAAGTCGTGCACATTCAGCTCAAATGTATACAGGTAGCACTCAAGTGAAATCTATTAGTAATCCAGGAGGCATTTCATATGCCATCACCATGACAACACTATAATGTGTGGATGCAGTTGGATTATTTATTTATCTGATTGCTGTGGAACACCTTCTGTCTTAAAACATATAGAGCAAAAAAAAGATCACTAGAAACATCATTTTCTCGACTCTAATTCAGAATTCAATCATAAAAAATATCCTAGCCAGGATCTCTTAACACTGCAAGCTTTATCCAGTCCCCCTCAAATCACTACTAAAAAAACAAGTACAGATTGGTGTCAGCCTTTTAAAACTTCAAAATTAATTTCAGATAGCACATAAACTGGCAGTTACCACAGAGGAATAAGGCTATCAGCTGTGTATCTTCAGGTACATGGTTTGACTTCCTCAGCCATCATTTGCCTATTGTGTAACCTTGAGCACAAGCACTTAACTAGTCAGTGCTTTGGGACATTTGGGCCAGACTCCTTAGTGGTCTCCTGAACTGCATGCCTAGTAATGACCTATGTACCCATTTTATCATAGCCAGAATTTCATTAGGGCCAGAGGCAATGCCAGCATATAATTTTGGTAAGGCAGAGAACCAATGCTTGACACTAGTTATTTCTGCTGCAGGGCATTAAAATGTACACATACATACATATGGACAATACTACAACTTTTGGCAGATCAATATATCAACAATTCATCTATCTGTCTTTGGGATATGTAAGAAAAACATGGACCTTGGCAAAATTCCACATGGACTGATTCTGCAATGAAGCCACACCAGACAGGTGTTAAACTGTAGAAATAGGAGCTGTGAATAATACACTCCTGTACCACTGAATATTTCCTGTGAACAACAATGGTGCCTAACAAAATGACCATGGAACTGTTAAATGTCACAAAAGAACGAGGTTGAACCGTGTTTATATTTTCCTCCCCTCCCAACCTAAACACACACACACACACACACACACACACACACACACACACACACACACACACACACACTACACTCACACACACGCACACACAGACACACACAGACACACACAGACACACACACACACGCACGCACACGCGTGCACACACACACACACACACACACACACACACACACACACACACACACACACACACACACACACACACGTTCTGCCTCAAGAGATGGAAAGTTTGCTCCCCTTTGCTGTGGTAAATCCCTGCCTCATGAACAATTCCTCCCAGTGTCTGTCAGCACAATCACACACTTTCTATGTCCGCAGCCTTTTGCAGTCACATTCACACAACTAACAAATTTGCTTTGTAGCACAAGCAATTCATATTACTTTGTTTTCATCACATAAAGGCAGTTGCAGAACTTTGTCTTTAACATACTAACAGCAGCAAAAACTTGTTCGGGATTTAAAATAAGAACAATTTTGGTGTATTCCTATGTATTGCTAATTCATCACATTACAATTCCACCATTATAAATGAGCTACATGTATGTAACACAGGCTGTAAACTGAACATATTCAAATCCTAGAGATGGCATACAAGTACAGTGCTCTAAGTAAATTACCTGTGTGCCTTAGTTTGTGTTATACAGCAAGGAAGCAGATATGAGAAAAGCAGCCATGGCACACACACATGCACTCACACACACCAACCCCAGTCTTCTTTCCGGCTGGAAAGACTGTCTTACTTACATGCTGTGTCTTCTCCCACTCGCAAACTGCTGCTGTTCTGCAAAATAATCCAAATGCTGCTATTCCATTCCAAACAAAATAAGATAATCCATCCTCGCAGAACAAAATAAAATAATCCATTCCATTCAGTGCTGCTGTTCCCGCTCACATAGCAGCCAGGACAGCCGGAAATGTGACGTGAGCTCCTTGAGCTCAATTCTGACTGGCTGGAAGCCCTGACGGTGCTGATGTCATTGTGCACGTGATGATGTCAGCACAAATAGCACTAAAATCAAAAAAATGAAAAGAAAAAAATGGAAATGAAGTGGTGCCACTCAGGAATCGTGGCATCCCTTCATTTGGACCCCAATACTCGTTTTTTTACTGAGTAAATCGGTATGGTTGGGAGGTATGCTCTCAAAATTCTCTTTATTTACATGTACAACACCGAGGAATTCTCTAAACTTGAGACAAAAGTACTTGGCAATAAGCCCTGGTAAAGGCTCACTGCTGAATCACTTCTCTTGCCACATCTTCCCACTTATGAATCTAATGATATAAAATACACACTGTCACAAGATAAAGAATCCCTGTCCATATCCATGTGTGTCCTTTCTGCATTTTCCCCAGTTGAAGCTTGGCATACTCTTCAGAAACATTACTCTGTGGTTCTTCTCTGAAACAGGTTAATTCTGTGCCTTCAGTGGAGAAGTGGGCTCTTCCTAGGGTCACCACTGTTACCCCTATTTTACTGTCACAAACAGGTTAATTCTGTGCCTTCAGTAGAGAAGTGGGCTCTTCCTAGGGTCACCACTGTTACCCCTATTTTACTGTCACATTTGTCTGCATGTTATCATACTCTTTTTGATCCCACTGTAAAGCAGTTATATCAATAATCCCTGAAAGGATACATCTGCCAACTCCTTAAGTGTAGTGGATTGACTTCAAAATACATAGTCTCCAATAGCAAGATGCAGCTTCACTTGTCTAAAGGAAAACAGTTTTTAGTACTTAATAAATAAGCACCTATCCAGGCATGTCTAAGGGTCAGCTCCTGGTGTTTTTTCCTGTCTACCTGATGAACCTGGGCATCTTGGGGCAATGCAGCAATTTCCTCATGTACACAGACACCCCTGTCCTCCTTCCATCCAAAACTACAACCTGTGAAAGATGCACTTATATAGCCAAACTGGAAGCAAATCTCTCTAAACCCAAGATTGGACTAGACAGACAAGATGAGAAGGAAAACACTTACACCACACCACACTCATCACATAGTCCCTCAAAACCTACACCACCAAAACACACACATAGCAACACAAAACACACACCTACATTTCCGGAAGCTCTCAATAAAAATCTGCTCAAGCAACAGAGACCTCCAAAGCAGAAACACAAGCAACCTCCACCCCCCCAACACAACCCAAATGACACATAGCCCACAAACTCAGTGTGCAACTCAACCATAGCCCATAACAATGTACCCAACACTCCAGTCATAGGTGACTCTATAGTCAGGCACACTGATGTTCCACTCACCAGGCAAAACAAGGAGAAAGTTACTGTCAGCTGCCTGTTGGGTGCCAGGATCCGCTACATAATGCACGCACTCAGGTCACTCCACAACAAGTACAAATATGATTCTGACATTGTCCATGTTGGTGTGAATGACTTGAGATGTACCTCCCTGGACTACATGAAAAGAGAAACGGAGGAGCTCTCTGATCTTGTAGCCCTGGCAGGTATGACCGTAGCTCTGAGTAGCATCCTGCCATCACCCAGAATGATAACACAGTACAAGGACAAAATGATTGACTTCAACAATTGGCTAAGCTTCTGGTGTCATTCTAAGGGAATCCAGTATCTGTCTCCCTGGGATGACATGATCGACAGACCACGATGCTTTGCCAGAGATGGCCTGCACCTGTCACTCTGGGGATTCCGGTTACTGGCTAAGGCTCTTCCCACCCCTAGAGTGCCTTTTATAGGCAAGGTTCAAATGTCAAATTCAACACCATAACAGGTACAAGCAAGCAAAATCTGAGGGTAATGCTACTCGATACTAGAAGTCTAAACCTCAAAATGCATTAATTCAAGGCACTCCTTAAAATGGAGAACATCGAAATCTGTGCAGTGACAGAGACCTGGTTCAAGGGTCCAGAGAGCACCCCTGCATTACTAGGCTATAATTCATACCACACCTTTAGGCCACCTAACCTGGACCAAAACACTAAAGGCAGAGACGTGTCCATATTCATTAAGGATATCCACACCTCCAGGCTAGATGCTTAGCATAATGCATCTGAGATTATCCAAGTGCAACTAACTCTGGGCAAGACCATAATCCAAATTGTAACTTGCTACAGATCCCTCACCATGCCCCAGGATTCCCACTACTCATTTCTTGATACACTGTAAAATATTAGGGCATAACCCAACACCCTAATAATGGGCAATTTCATCTACCCCACCATTAACTGGGAAAACTACTCATCTACCAAATCTTTTGCTCAACGTTTTCTGAAATTAATAAATTCCAATGCCTTGGATCAACTTATCCACACCCCCACCAGGGGCAGCAATATCCTAGACCTGGTCATTACCAACATGGGCGATCAGTGTTCCACATCAGAGGTCAATTCCTTATTAGTCAGATCCGACCACAAGCTAATCAGCCTAGACATCCACATCCCGCCACCACCCCCCATTAAGGAAACCACCGTAAAAATTTCTCCAAAGCCAACTTCACACTTCTTAAGACAGAAGTGGCAAACTTCACAACACACATGCAGATGGACAATAGAGGTACAACTGCTGAATCCTACACAAATGCACTTTATAAACACTTACATGAGTGCATGGATTGTACTATCCCTAACAGAACCAAGATGCTATCCTCCAAAAAAGGAAGCCAATCTGGTGGTCCCTGCCATAAACAAACTCTACAACACAAGAAAGAAACTGTTGCGTAAAATCCCATGATTGGAGGAACTCCCTGGTCAGCCTCAGTAAGAAGCTGAGATCCCTCATAAAATCCTCCAAAGCTAGTTACAAAAACAAAATCACCACTGATTCTAAAGACAACCACAAAGCATTCTATAGCTTTGTTAAGAATCTCAATGGCAACATTCAGATCTGCTCTGAGTTACAGCACAATGGCACTAAATATACAGAACCAACTGATATTGCCAACATCCTGGCAGATAGGTTCAGTGCTATCTTTACACCCCTCTCACCCCTAAAGGCCCATCTTTATTCCAGAAGAATGCAAGGTTCCTGTAATCACGGCTGCACAGGCAAAAACCACACTCTCCAAAGCCAAGAACACAGCATCCATGGGACCTGACAACATCTCAGGCTGCATTCTACATGAACTACAGAATGAACTGGCACCCTACCTAAGCACCATGTTCAATCATAGCCACACCTCAGGCTTTGTGCTCACCAAATGGTGCAGAGCAACGGTTATCCCACTCCACAAAGGGGGACCCACCACGGACCCCGGGAACTACTGCCCCATTAGCCTAACAAGCCTGGTCTGCAAGGCCATGGAATGTATCATCATGGAACTTATAAACAAAGACATTGGTAATCTCCAAACTCTGGACCCCACCCAGTTTGGGTTTGTAAAAGGCAGATCATGTCTCCTAAACTTGATAGAACTTTGAAGCAGTCACCAAAGACGTAGATGAGGGTAAGGTGGTTCACACAGCCTATCTAGATCTTGCCAAGGCATTTGACACCATCCCCCACTTTGGAATTATAGATAAACTCACTAAACTAGGTATAAATCCCTATGTCACAAGATGGGTTGCCAACTGGCTCACTGACAGAACCCACACTGCGCAAGTAGCAGAATCCAAATCCGACTTCAGACCAGTGACAAGTGGAGTACCACAGAGTTCAGTCCTGGGTCCTTTCCTGTTTGGTATCTACTTTTCTGAAGTACAGGCTAACACAGAAGGTCTTTGGCTAATGAAGTTTGCAGATGACTGCAAACTAGGAGCCATAATTGAAACTCCTAATGATGTGGACATCCTACTAAAGGGCCTCACTGAGACAGATGCCTGGTATCAAAGCCATGGCCTCAAGCTCAATGCCAAAAAGTGCATTGCCATCCCCTTTGGGAAAAACTCTGTACCCATGAGTTACCACATAGGTGGTAGTCTACTTAACACTGAAAGTGTGATAAGAGATCTTGGGACACAGGTGGACAGTACTGTCTCCTTTGATAATCACATCGCCACAGTAGTCAGAAATCCTTCTACATGGCACACCTCATCACAAAAGGTTTCTCATCCAGGAAAAAAGAGGTCATTGTTCCTCTATACTCATCACTCATTAGACCCATTATAGAATACAGTGCCCCTTTTGGTATGTACCTCCCAAGACATCTGCAACAACTGGAAAGGCTGCAGAAATACCTCACAAAGAGGATTACTGGCCTCAAACAGATGCCCTACGCAGACCGTCTCAAAAAACTACAGCTTTACTACATCGCATATCTCCTACCCAGTGGCGATCTCTGCCTAACATACAAAGCTATGTCAAACCCAGATCTGTTGGACATGCTCCACTTAAAGAAATCCCAATCCCTGCCAGCTGCACGTTTTAGGGACCTAAACCTTGTCACCACAATAAACAGAACATGCTGGAGGGACAGATTCCTGTCCCAGAGACTTCTCATACTCTGGAACAAACTACCTATCTATATCAAACAAAGCTCCAGATTAGCACTCTTCAAGAAAAATCTTGATGACTGAATGGGAAATAGGAAATTCACCATGGGGATCACCTCTGTGGCTCTGCTCGACAGGGGCACAGGAAAATAATTTTCTTGGATTGTGAAAGCCAGGGTACCTTTTTAGTTAGACTTATATAGGCCCTAGGGCCGATAGCCTAGTACTTACCTATGAACCTGTGTGTGTGTGTGTGTGTGTGTGTGTGTGTGTGTGTGTGTGTGTGTGTGTGTGTGTGTGTGTGTGTGTGTGTGTGTGTGTGTGTGTGTGTGTGCGCGCGCGTGTGTGTGCGCATTCCATTATCTCATTTTTAGAATGCTTTCCTTCCCTTCTGCAAGAAAAAAACAGGTTCCTATGTTCATCTAACTAGAGATCGTAAATAACCTACCATTGTGGTGATAATTATTTTCACATCACCTCACCTGGTTTACAACCCTCATTCAATTCTTGTGGCAAGTGAAACTTAATTGCCCTACCTACCTACCTACCTACCTACTTACAATGATAACACTCTTGTACTCCAGGGTCTTGAACGCCATTCGAACTAGCAGCTTCAATTTTGTCTTGTGAAATCTGTTGTTACACTTGATACGACTCTATGAAAACGACTATTGCTGTGTTACTCTCTTCATTGAAAACTGAGCCTTTCTGGTTTCATCAGCACACTCCATAATGGCTTCACTATTTTCTTACCTTTTGAACAATGCATTTTTATTTTATCATACCACCAAACATGCAAAAATTAATAAATTTGCACTGATATATCATTTGAGTATGTAGACAGATTCAATTAAATGATGCAATAACTACCTGTGAATCTTAAACAGGAGCACATTAACTCATTGTATTGATAAAATTGGTATAGTAACTTTTAAAGGAGAGAGAAAAGATGCACAGAAGTTAGAAGGAAAGAAAGGAGACTGCATTTTTCTCATATGCCTTACCTATCAAAGGGGCAGCCAGATCAAATGAGACTTAGCAAGCAATAATGGTTAACAAAGTGGCATTAGTTTGTAAATAATACATGCTCACGGGTATTCAAAGGCCTGACACCACAGATGGAGGGCCTCTACACTCAAGAATGCTGTTATTTACACAATAACACATACCCTGGAAGATATTATTGTGCTTAGAAAATATGCTACCTCTTAAATTGTTTTGTATTTTTTCTTTTATATATATATATATATATATATATATATATATTTAATTTTTTTAATATTTTTGATGTGCTGCCTCACTCTGTTTCACTGTCTGTGTCATGCAAGCACACGTACAGATACACACATGCAGAGAGGAGTAAAGTCAGTCAATAATGGAAGATATTATCAATTTCTTAGCTCTGCGTTGATGGATAGCATGTTGTAGGCAGTGCTCTCTCGCTAATGCCTTCACATGCTCAACACACTTACACAGACAAAAACATACGCGCGCACACACACACACACACACACACACACACACACACACACACACACACGCGCGCTTTTGTTTTCCTCTTTTTTTAAATTCACTTTCTATCTTAATTTCACACTCATTAAGCAATGCAGTTGTTTAACGAGTGAAAAGAAATGGTGAGCATTCTTTTTCTTTTTTACAGGATCAGACTTGTCTTTTAGAGGGCATTATTTCTACATTACCACCCTGATGGTGATGTTTTCATTCTCCATTTAGGGTAGCAATGTACAGGGCACCCATTCTCTAAATGAAAATAACCTCTCCTTTCTGAAAAGATTGTATATCAGTTTATTTGCCTATGCCTTTGCCTTTTCCACTACCTGTGAAAATAAGCATCACATTTATAGTCACACACGTATGTCTGTTGCCTTTATTTTACCCTCAGTATGCTTTGTATGTGCTTCAAGAGTCAGTTTTAAAACATTCTGGAAAATGGCCTTATGAAAAGAAATGTTCTGATTGGTTGAGCAGGGCAAAACATCAGGCTGTTAATGAAGTGTTGAGCCTGATATGTTAAAAGATCCAACACTACTCAGCTACATGACAGAAATTATGTGCACACTGTTTCATAACTAAGTGGAACATTCATTTTTTTTTAGGACTGTTTCTACATACTGTTAAACAGGCTTAATTTTATCAAGTAAAAAAGTGAATGTAAGAACAAGCAGGTAAGGCATTTTGAATGGGGCAAGGCTTAATGGCCATGTTTTTTTTCAGTCTTTGAGAAATCAAGTCTAAATCAAGTATGTTACATGATTCTATGGTTTTGTCTAAATAAATGAAGTAACAAACTACCCATGTTACCCATGTTTCAGGAAGAGAATGGGAAAAGGAATCCTTGGTACACTGGATAAATTTAAAAACAACTCATGCCCAGTTTGCTTTAGCGGGTATTTATGCCTTGTCCAACATGCTAACAGATATGCTTCAATCCACTTTGAAGGTTCTTACTACAAATTAGAAACACAGCTACCCTGTCAATGAAATCAAATTGAGTCTGGATCCATTGTAATGGATAATAACACTTCAAAACTGGTCAATCAGAACAGTTTTGTGAAGTTTGCAGTTGTAGTTTTCCACAATAGAGAAGTACACAACCATACATGGACTTGGTACACTTTGAAAATCTGATAAAACAACTGTTATGACTAACTAACCCCTTAGCCCTGCCTGCCATTTTATTGTGAAACATTCAGTCTGTCTTCTGGTGATAGTGGTACTGCTGAATTGAAAGTTTAGCATGTTCACTAATACAGTGATGATTCTGATGCTTTTTAGTTAAAGATTACTTTATGAGGTTGCCTAGATAACTGTGTTCCTACTCCCATAGTGAGAGTCTTCAAATGTATTTCTATTTTTTTCCAGATGGTGTGCTACAGCTTGTGCTGCTGCTAAATCTGTAATTACAGATTGAATTGGATATTAGATAGTCCACCAAATACAATACTGCTCCTGTCCTTAAAGATATAAGAACAAATTGACCATGTGGCAAAGATTTTTAGATGATTGTTGGGTAATATGGGAAGGTAATCAAGTAGAATGGGATAGCTTTTGTAGCTATTTGAATTCCAACAAATATGGCATTAAATTTATTGGAAAAGTAGATCTTTTTACAGTAGATTATTTAGATGTTAATGTAGCAGAGGCTATAGATGGAACTATAATAACTACATTATATAGGAAACCCTTTTCCAAAAATTCAATTTTGCATGCAAATAGTTGCCATCCTTCACATATTCTTAAAAATATACCCAAGACACAATTTCAAAGAGTCCGAACTATATGTTCAGATGATACGGAATATCATACTCAGGAAATAGATATGATAAATAGGTTTAAAGTCAGGGGTTATAATACAGAGATGATTAATAAGGCCTAACAAGAAGTCAATGTTATGAGCAGGAACTTGCTATTGAGTGATAAATCTACTATGAAATCTATCAAAACAGGAGAAATCAGATTTATGACGACATTTGCTAGTAATACACACTATATTAAACAGATAATAGACAAATACTGGCCAATTTTACATAATGACCCTTATTTGTCTAATATATTGAGTGATCACTGTTTATATGGTTATAGAAAGGGGAAAACCATAGGTGAACATTTTACTAGTTATAAGAAAAACATTAATTTTGTTAAAACCAACAACACTTCTTTAAAAGGTAGCACATATTGCGACAACTGTAAATATTGTAAACTTATGTCAAAAACTACTTCATTCACTTCCACAAATACTAGTAAGGTATATGATATACAAAGTTTGATAACGTGCATGACTCCATGGGTGATATATATGGCCATATGCAGATGTGGGGCTTTTTATGCGGTAGTGATCATGGACAAAATTGCTTATGATGGTGAAGCCATGAGACAATTGGGTGACACACAATATTATAGGCAGATGTTAGTGGATCCTTCTCCCCACTTTAAGTGCCAGATTGATGGTTTTTTAACCAAGGCAGTGGATGAAGGTATTATCACTCAAGAAGTGAAAGAGCAGTTATTGGTTGGGTCACCGAAAAAACAGTATTTATATCTGTTGCCAAAGATTCACAAACATGCCACCAAGCCACCTGGGCGACCAATAGTCTCTGGACATGGGTCCCTTACGGAACCACTTTCAGAATATCTGACTCTTTATTTAAAACCGTTATTGAGTCAAATTAGAGCCAGGATCCAGGACACCACCCAATTCTTGGACATCATCAACAACTCCCAACTTCAATCTCATTGGTTATTATGTACCCTGGACATCACCTCTCTTTATACCAACATTCCCCATTGGGCGGGTTTACAAGCGTTGGATTATTGGTTGGCTAGATCAGGTTTATATCCATCTGGATTTAACACCTTTCTTGTATGCCTTACAGAATATGTGCTGTCTAGCAATGTTTTCTATTTTCAGAATCTTTGTTATTGGCAGAAGCAGGGTACTGCTATGGGTGCGTCTTTTGCACCCATATATGCAGATCTGTTTATGGCATACATTGAAGAGATCATAATTTATGATGTGACACACAATATATATATGTGTGAGATGGATATATGGCGTCGGTATTTGGATGACTGTTGGTTGGTGTGGAAAGCTGATGAACAATATCTCTTGGAATTTCTTGAATATCTAAATAACAACATATGGGGAATTGAATTTAAATTGACTTATCACAAATCAAGGATAGTATTTCTAGATGTAGAAATCACTAGGAATCAAGATCATACTTTATCCTCCAGGATGTTTAGGAAATTCCCTGAATTTAATTCAATATTACATGCTACCAGCTTCCACCCACAACATGTCATCCATTATATACCGAAATCTCAGTTTCTTAGAGCCAGGAGAATCTGTTCTAGCCACGAATCCTTCATGGATGCCCAAGATGATTTGACTTGTAGATTTATCAAGAGGGGTTATCGTCCAGGTTCGATACATGTTGCCAAAAGATTTGTGTCCAGCCTAAATAGGGATGATCTATTAACATATAAAGATAAGAACAATTGTCAGCAGTCGCAACCCCTACGTTTGGTAACTACATACGGACGTAACACACAAGGCTTCAAAAACATTATACAGAGACATTGGAACATTCTTAAAGCTGATTTAAAACTTTGTTCTATGTTGCCAGACCATTGCTCTTTTTCATTCAAAAGGGGACAAACCATTGGTTCAAAATTGAGCCATTACAAGAGAGTGGGCGATGGTTTTTCTGAACCAACTCAGCGGTCCATTTCAGGGAAACCTATTGTTGGATGCATTCCCTGTGGGCATTGTTCATTTTGTATTCGTGTTTCACGTACTTATGAATTTACTAGTAAAAATACCTCACAAGTTTTTGATATAAAGTTTTGGGCTAATTGCAATACTGAGTGGGTCATCTATTTGGTGACCTGCACTTGTTCTGCTTTCTATGTTGGAAAGACTTCTCGAGCTTTCCGTCTTAGAATTTGTGAGCATTTGAGTGACATCAAAAAGAAACGTACTAGCAATGCCTTATATAAACATTGTTTGCAACATGTATCTGCTTCATACAAATTTGTGGTCATTGATTGTATTAGAGGGAAATGTAATGACAAACAGTTCTGGCAGGAATTACTTAGCTCCAAGGAGAAAAAATGGATCATCAAACTTGGAGCTCTGTTTGCACCTGGTCTTAATGACCAATTGTGAATTCTGTGCTTGGATTGGACCATGGGTTGGACCAATCCATATATATATGTGTGTACTGTGATATTCTGTTTTTCCATTTTGTATTTCACTGAAGAAGGCTCAGTGGAGCCGAAACCGGTTTGAATCAACATCTTTGGAATGTACTGCTTTTTTGTAGTATCATAGCAGTATTTCAGCAGGGGAGGTTTTTTTTTTTTTTTCCCTCTGGTCAATAAATGTAATTTCTTGATATGGGCATTACCAACACTTGCTGGCTCTTTTGTTGACTGCTTTTTATGTTGGCCAGACATCATGCATATTGAAACAAAGGATAGCACTTCACATAAGTGATATAAAATGTCATAGAATGCGTAGTGCATTATACAAGCATATTTTAACTCATCAGAGTGCACATTTTATATTTGTAGGAATTGATAAGATAATAGATATGAGTTTAACGGAGTCAGAAAAACACAAGATATTAGATAATAAAGAGCGTAGGTGGATAGTTAATCTTGGAGCTCTGTATAAACCTGGCCTTAATGACCATTGGTAATCTAATATTAGATATATGTTAATAATATTGATATTATATTGTATTTTTCTTTTCACATGATATTAAAAATAAGTGAGGGTATATACACAAACACATAATAATTTAGATAACAAATTAGTAGTAGGATCACATAGTTTAAAATATGTAAATATTGGTGATGTGTAATGTATTATGCATACTGTTTCTTTAAATGTGAGATTTAGACTTTGTATTTAAGCACGCATTTGCGAGACTGCCATTACACACTGATGACGCTTTGGTAAAAGCGAAACCGGTCTGTGGGGCAGACCGCATGGCTTGAATAAAGCATCTTCCCTCAAAACGGCTGTTGTTACAACTTTTTTGGTATTAATGCAGGAGTGCTGGACATTTTTTGGTTTCTCTATATGTGCTTGTCTCGTGCACCAACAGATACGCACACGGAAGGTTTTTGGTGTTTTGAATCACTTGATCCGGTGCTGTATCGTATTATTGGTATACGCAGGAGTATCTAGCGCATTTCACAGCTTATTGTTTTCGGAGGGGATAGTAGTCGCTCTGGATTATGGCAGTTCGGCGTGATTTACAAACATATTTTCATCAGCTTACGAGCGATAAGGATGATTTCTCTATGTTTTCTACTACAGAACAAATATCAGAGGGAAAATACTCTCACAATGAAGGGAATACGGACATTAGGCAACATTTTCATAAACTGGGCGATTTGACAAAGAAGGTACGTGCAATTATTTGGCATAACAAGTTATTGAGAGCTTATACAGAGGCTCACATAGTTCCCAGGGGACTACGGGTACAATTAGAACCGGGCCTAGGTAAAGATGACACAGTGTTTATCAAAAAATGGCGAGATACACAATTGACTGCCTCAAACTTGTTTATGGGACTATTAATAGAATATTATGATGAACAGTTATCAGTGTTAACTAAACAGCTAAACGAGAGCCAAGAACGTACATTCCAGTTTGAAGACAAGCCTGACTACCAACAGGTATATACCCGGTTTATGCAAGACATGGATAAATATGAACAGGAATTACGAGTCAGGAAGCTGAAAAAATATCATAGGGATGTCAATGACTTTAAAAACAACAGGATTTTCTCTTGGAAGCAAGAACGTAAAGGAGTACATTTTGATACTAATAAACAAACTAGACCTAAGCGAAAAAGAGTTAGGTCTATACTTAGACAGCCTACGGCCAGCACATCAGAGGGTTCATCAGTATATTCCAACACTGATATAGAACCAGAGAATGAACTAGCAGGTGGATTATCACCAGAGTTTCCTGTTCCTAAATGAAGCAAGCCCCCTTTAGGAGAGGGGGCCGCAAACACAAGAACACCTATGGACTAACTGTTTTACAGAGGGCTAATAGCCCCATAGACCGGGTTTCTCATACATTATCAACAGCAGATAGTGTGAATGATATTAATCATTTAATAGTTAATTTGACTAAACAATATTTCAGTTCAAGTCAATTAAAACTACTGCAAAAGGGATTAAATTATGTGCCATCTTTTTATTTATCACATGTTGATATAGTTAAAGATGTTAAAGAATTTAGCAGAGTGTTGAATTTGAAATGTTTTTTTGCTAGTCAAGGTGAGACAGTGACTACCACTGAAAATGTTGATTTCAGGTTTAAAAAATCCAATTTTGTGCCAATATACAACAATAGTGTGCGTATTTTTGAACAAATGGTGTTGAAAGAAATACAAATTAAACAGGCAGATATCTTTAAGCATTTTAATCATAATTTGACCATGGAAGAACACAAGGCATTGGTTCAATTAGCTCAAAATACTAATGTGGTTATCACCTCAGCAGACAAAGGAGGAGCAATAGTTATATGGGATAAAACTCAGTATGAAATTGAAGCTATCAGACAACTGAGTGATGTAAATTTCTATTGCCCTCTGATGTCGGATCCTACGACAGAATTTAAAATAACTATTGATCATTTCTTGTTAAGGGCAACACAAAAACAAATTATTAGCGTTCATATAGCTGAACAACTTAAGGTAGATCATCCAACAGCTCAGTATTTTTATTTAACCCCCAAAATACACAAAAGTTTGCATAACCCTCCGGGTAGACCCATAGTGTCAGGAAGAGGTTCTATTACAGAGCCCCTGTCAGAGTACCTTGAAGTAAAACTAAAGCCATTACTGACATTGGTACGTGCAAGAATCAGGGACTCTAAACAATTTCTACAACTGATGAATGATCTTCAATTATCTACCAATAGTCTATTAGGAACATTGGATGTCCAGTCGCTATACACTAGTATCCCACATCAAGGGGGTATAGCGGCAGTAGAATATTGGATGAATAAAGCAGGTATATATACACAGTTAGAAATGCAGTTCCTGATATCCATGTTACAACTAGTCTTAGAACATAATGCATTTAAGTATGATGACAGATGGTATTTACAGGTGAAAGGTACAGCAATGGGAGCAACATTTGCTCCTATATATGCTGACCTTTTTATGGGCTACCTGGAGGAGTTATGCATATATACTGAGGATTTTCCATATAAGAACAAATTGACCATGTGGCGAAGATTTTTAGATGATTGTTGGGTAATATGGGAAGGTAATCAAGTAGAATGGGATAGCTTTTGTAGCTATTTAAATTCCAACAAATATGGCATTAAATTTATTGGAAAAGTAGATCTTTTTACAGTAGATTATTTAGATGTTAATGTAACAAAGGCTATAGATGGAACTATAATAACTACATTATATAGGAAACCCTTTTCCAAAAATTCAATTTTGCATGCAAATAGTTGCCATCCTTCACATATTCTTAAAAATATACCCAAGACACAATTTCAAAGGGTCCGAACTATATGTTCAGATGATACGGAATATCATACTCAGGAAATAGATATGATAAATAGGTTTAAAGTCAGGGGTTATAATACAGAGATGATTAATAAGGCCAAACAAGAAGTCAATGTTATGAGCAGGAACTTGCTATTGAGTGATAAATCTACTATGAAATCTATCAAAACAGGAGAAATCAGATTTATGACGACATTTGCTAGTAATACACACTATATTAAACAGATAATAGACAAATACTGGCCAATTTTACATAATGACCCTTATTTGTCTAATATATTGAGTGATCACTGTTTATATGGTTATAGAAAGGGGAAAACCATAGGTGAACATTTTACTAGTTATAAGAAAAACATTAATTTTGTTAAAACCAACAACACTTCTTTAAAAGGTAGCACATATTGCGGCAACTGTAAATATTGTAAACTTATGTCAAAAACTACTTCATTCACTTCCACAAATACTAGTAAGGTATATGATATACAAAGTTTGATAACGTGCACGACTCCATGGGTGATATATATGGCCATATGCAGATGTGGGGCTTTTTATGTTGGCCAGACATCATGCATATTGAAACAAAGGATAGCACTTCACATAAGTGATATAAAATGTCATAGAATGCGTAGTGCATTATACAAGCATATTTTAACTCATCCAAGTGCACATTTTATATTTGTAGGAATTGATAAGATAATAGATATGAGTTTAACAGAGTCAGAAAAACACAAGATATTAGATAATAAAGAGCGTAGGTGGATAGTTAATCTTGGAGCTCTGTATAAACCTGGCCTTAATGACCATTGGTAATCTAATATTAGATATATGTTAATAATATTGATATTATATTGTATTTTTCTTTTCACATGATATTAAAAATAAGTGAGGGTATATACACAAACACAATAATTTAGATAACAAATTAGTAGTAGGATCACATAGTTTAAAATATGTAAATATTGGTGATGTGTAATGTATTATGCATACTGTTTCTTTAAATGTGAGATTTAGACTTTGTATTTAAGCACGCATTTGCGTGACTGCCATTACACACTGATGACGCTTTGGTAAAAGCGAAACCGGTCTGTGGGGCAGACCGCATGGCTTGAATAAAGCATCTTCCCTCAAAACGGCTGTTGTTACAACTTTTTTGATATTAATGCAGGAGTGCTGGACATTTTTTGGTTTCTCTCTCTCTCTCTCTCTATATATATATATATATATATATATATATATATATCTAGAGAGAGAGAGAGAGAGATAGTAGCATAGTGTGGCAGATTGTGCCAATTGATGACCTAATAGTGTGTACATACTGATGGAAAAAAAAAAAATATATATATATATATATATATATATATATATATATATATATATATAGATACATATATATATAGATATAGATACATATATATATATATATATATATATATATATATATATATATATATATATATATATATATATATTTATACAGGTCTCCTTCAAAACACCACAAGACCAGAACATCGAAAGTGTTTTGAAGGAGAACAAAACAAAGAAACTGCAGAACACCAAAAAGCGCGAAATTCAAAATCCCGGTGTTACGGGATTTTGATTTAGCGCTTTTGTTGTTCCGCTGTGGGTGAGTATGCATGTGTAAGTGTACTTGTGAGGGGTAGTGCTTGTGTAAGTGTGTGTTGTGACTGTGGTGTGTGTGTGTGTGTGTGTGTGTGTGTGTGTGTGTGTGTGTGTGTGTGTGTGTGTGTGTGTGAGGGACTGTAGTGTGTGGATGTGAGTTTGCCTTGTGTGTCTGTTTGTGCGATCTCAGAGTTAGAATATTAAAGTAGGGGGTGGTGGGGTACAGCCCCCCATGTGTGGGGTGCAGGGGGGCTTGTCCCACTTCCTAGTTGTAGTGCAGGGTGGTGTGGTTGGTAGTATGGAGCAGTTGTGTATGTACTTGTGCATGTTTTTTGCGTGTGTTATACTTACGTCGTTTTTGGTGTTGTGGGGTTTCGTTGTTTTGGTCTCGGTGTTTTGGTCTTCGGTGTTCTAAGATTTCATTGTTCTGAAGTAGACCTACACACGTATATATATATATATATATATATATATATATATATATATATATATACATCTGTACATACATATATATGTATATGGTTTCACTTTGAAACCTTGACGCTCATATTATCGAACCTGAAAATCTCGAGACCAAAATACCATAACAACAAATCCCCGAATGGCAGATTTCACACGGTAGGCAAATGCTTATATATATATATATATATATATATATATATATATATATATATATATATATATATATATATATTCTTCAGCACTCATGCCTAATTGTCACAGATCTTCTCTCACAAAACCCATCCACCCATTTGCTGGACACCTTTGTTTCTTCTTGCCTTCTTCCTGTCTATCACAAATCTTCACAAGATTGTCTTCTGCTTTTCTGGACATGTGCTGAAACCAATGTAATCTGTTGGATTTGGCCTTTTCTGCAACTGGAGCTACTTTAGTTTCTGCTCTCATGTCCTTATTTTTGTTGTCCTAAAGGGTGCACCCAACCACCAATCTCAGGAATTTCATCTCCATCACCTCTTGCTTCCTCAACTGCTCTGCCTTAACTGCCCAAGTTTCCATACAGTACAATAGTACTGGTTGCATCACTGTTTTGTATACCTTACTTTAAAGCTTTTGGCATTCTTCTGTCATATACTACACCTGACACTCTATGCCAGTTGGCTTCAGCCACTCTGATTCTAGCTTTGACCTCCTCATTCAGACTTCCCTTCTCCTCAACAACTTCTTTCTTTGTGCCATCTACTGGCTTACTTTCTAGAAGCTAGCTGAGTGTCTGTGATGCCTTGTTCTTTGCTATTGCAACTCCTTTCTTAGCATCTTTGTTAGCCAACCAGTATTCCTTGTCCCCCAGTCTTCCCTGCATTTCTTTCTTTTGATGACTTCCTGGACTTCTGCATCCCACCACCAGCTTTCCTTATGTACCTTTTTTCCATACCTGGCTTGGACACATATAGTTCTATAGTCCTCACACATGCTGCCATTTGTCTTCAATTCCACCTATTTCCTTCTCTTCTTGAGGTGCTAGATCCCTGAGTAATTGTATGCTGCCAAATGGACATGTCAAAGCTATACAAATGTCTGTCAAAATGACAGTACTTGTTAGTGCTGAGATTACTTCAGACATATAAGTGCAAATGTTTCATAGCTAAACATTTTCTTATAGCAAAATTATAATAGCAGATGTGTGACTTACAGTAAATCATATAATTAATTTATCATTTGATCCTGATGGTCAACATACAATAACAAAATAGTGGAAATGTTAGCCATTGTCAAATTTAAGAGATCTTTACATACTGCTTTATTAAATGTATGTGCCAAGCTGACACTAAGGACTTTGGTCAGTTTGTTTTACTAACAGAAAGATTGTTACATCATAAAACTATCTGTACTACACCCTTTGTCAACTATTGGTAACAAAAAATGCATATCAGCTGTAGAGATGCTCCAGTTCAAATGTGGAGAAAATGGTCGCATTGCTAGATTTTGTACTAGTAAGAGTAGCATTGCTACATTGACCTGAAAACATGCTACTAGTGATGTTATACATATGAAATGTGACTATCTGCTAGAAAAAAATAAGAAAACTAGTGAAGTAATTTATCTTCATAGAGATAAGAAACAGGATTTCATTGTTCAATTAGAAATTTAAACTGTGTTTGGGACTGAAGTTCATCTTGTTGCTATAGAAACCAATTTAACATATGACTTGATATTAAGAAAAGATTCTTTCTATATTACAGACTTGCAGAAGGACTATGAAGAAGATAATTATTTGGGAGCTCACCCTATCGGAATAAGGAAGTGAGCCAGAAAGTGAATAAGCCTAAGATATATGTCTGCCTAACTTGGAAAGGAAGGGGGAGGTGAGCAGCTTCAACTCAGATCCTTTAAAATGTATAAATCTGTCAAGGATCAGGGCATAGAGTTAGAAAGCCTTAAAGTTACAGGGTTATAACTAAGGTTACAGAGAGAAGAAAAGCCTGCACCATTTAAAAGATATGACTGCCTACATATATGAGAAAACAGGTAATCTCAGGGGCTCAAGTCAAGTCTGGTACCCCACCTGTGTTCCAGAGGGTGACAGGACTAACAAGAAACAGAGTATAAAGGATTAGTCCAGATATAATCACTTTACCTAGCCAATCTAGGAGACTCTCTCTCTCTCTCTCTCTCTCTCTCTCTCCCTCTCTCTCTGATATCCTCCATGTGGGAGGAATAAAGGCATGTTGTTGAAGTTTCCAAAAGGAACTACACAGTAAAATATTGCAACCTAAAAATGTTATAAAGCTGAGAGAAGAAGTGTCATTGCAGCCTGAAAGTGTTGTAGACCAGAAAATAGAAGTGACCAACAGAATGGAAGAGAATGGATCACTCAATGAGATGGTGATGTTCAGTCAACCTGAGGCACAGAGTGTAACACATAAAGAAGGAAAGAAAAAGGAGAGGTAACTGTATACTGAGAGACAAGAAAACCTTTAACAGAGCTTTGATGGCTAAATTACAGGAACACTGAATAGAAGAAAGAGGTTTCTATGTATTAGGTTCATGAATAAAAGGAATAAGAAAATAAGAAAATTGAATTTGGGCAGAGAGAGTAAATGACACTAAGCAAGACTGGTATGAGTTTTATTTTCTAGGAGAAGAATCAGACACTGAGACTGCAATGTCTGTGTTGTAGAAGAGGAGGCAGTACCTTCTAACTCATAACAGGCTGACCTTGAGAAAACTCCAGAGTTGCCTAATCTTCATATGAGACACTTAGATGTTAAGAAGGCCCACTAAAAAAGATGACACTTTTGAAAATGCAAAGGAAATACAGCTATAGGTATAGATGAAGAAGCTGAACAAGGTGTTTCTAGTTTTTTTTTCCATACTTTGAGTTACAGAATGACATTGCAAAGGGAAAATAAAGATAGGGAGGATGTACTACACAAGCTGTTAGTGCCCAAGCCTTTCAGAAATCTAATGATGAAATTAGCACATAGACATGTAATGGGGAGCACCTAGACATGGATAACACTAAAGCAAGGATCCTGGTAAGGTTTCACTGATGAGGAATAATGAACGTAGTTCAGAACATCTCTGCTGGATGTGCTGAATGCCATTGGATAGACCTCCATCCAGGCTTTAAAAATTCTCTGATTTCAATGCTTTTACAATGGCACTATTTGAACATACTGTAAAGGGTTTTGTTGGGCTACTGATGAAATCTAGCAATGAGTTTCAATATATTTGATGTTGCCTATACTGTAAAACTAGACACCCCAAATCTATCCCACTATGAATAGACAATGCTGAATTGATAAGGAAGTAGTCTTATCATCTTCTAGATTAAAGATATCTAAGCAAATACTATCTGACCAGGAGGGTCCATTTATGTCCAGAATAATAGATCAACTGTGCCACAATGCTTTACAATCAAGTAAATAAAACCCTGTGCATCATCCTCAGACAATTGGATTGTTTAAGAATTGTAAATAAGCATTGCATTTCATGCTGAAAACAAATTTAGATGGCAAACCTGAGCCTATTATATAACATACTTCCTGTCTGCCATCAGAGAAGTGTTACAATTTACAAAAAGATTCAGTCCTTTTTAGTTTTTGCATGGCAGGCATCCTCATGGACTGTTAGATATGGCCTTGAGAAGGTTGGAAAGAAGTGAAAACACATTTAAAAGTGCCACAAAATGGTAAACCAGCTCACAAGATCATTTCAAAGTGGTGATACCATTGCCTGGAAACACATGGGAAGAGCCCAAGCTATACAACTAGGGGTATATCATACAAATGCATGGACCAGGGGAATTTAAAGCTGGACACTGGCTGTTAGTTTTGGTCTGCTCAACAGGAAATGCATTTTGGGTAAATGGAAGGGTCCATTTGAAGTAAATGGAAATGTACATGAGATAAACTACAGAATTAGGCATACTTCTAAGAGAAGACCAAAACAATTATACCATATGAGTGATATTAAGCAATGGAAGGAAGTGAAATCTTTTGTAGTTAGTTTAGCAAGAGAGACTAGTAATTTTACTGACAAAAGTAAACTGACTTCAGGGCCTGCAGTTGAATTAGATATTCACTATTAAAGTTAAAGAAACAAGAAATAAAAGAGTTCCTGTTAATGAACAATGTAGTGCTTTCAGAGCTGCTAGGCAGAATACACCCGATTCCACACCATATTCAGATAAACCCAGGAGACAATGTTAGTTTAAAACTTTACACAATAAAAGATTCACAAAAAAGTCTGAACAAGAGGAAGTATATGCAATATGCTTAAGAAGGAAATAATTGAAGAGTTCTAAAGTATTAGTCCCTAAGCTGTATTCCAGTAATAATTTTAAGAAGCTGAACACCATCTCAGAATTTAATATTTATGTAATACTTAGGACAGAAAAAGTGTAGATTCGCTAGACTTCACCAAGTCGAACTGGAAAATACCTTTCACAACTGCAGTTCCAGAAAGAAAAAAGATGTTTTTTCAACACCTGAGAGATTATTCAAATATACCACCTGCATGATACAACCTCTCAGCAACTCATGCATTGAGTCATAAAACCCCATGACCAGTATCCCATGGCATGCTTGGATGATGTTATCATCCACTCAGAAGAAT